>NC_135962.1:7697989-7927989 GCF_053455715.1 Rhinoraja longicauda | reverse complement strand
ACCACATGCTGTCGACTCCCAAATTCTTTCAGATGTCTGTGGACGTGGTCATCTGATGGAAATATTTTAGCGTGGAATGATCTTGGAGAATGGATTGTTAGGAGTTTGATTTTGGAATCCAGGCTGGCACTTCAGTGCCATACTGAGGATGTGCCGCACTGTCTGAGATGCTTCCTTTCCAAGTGAGATATTAGAGCCGTCATCCCCTCCTATGTCATTCCTTGCAATGGGTTTGGCATCTTGAATTTAGGTTCCCCCTGCTGTAGTTGCTGCTGAAAATATTGTGCATCCCTTCCACCTACTTCCCTTGCATAGAAGTAACGCTAACATGAACACCAGCTTCTTGCTGAGCTAAGCATTACAGTTTAGTTTAGTTTAGAGATTCAGCGTGATCACAGCCTCTGGCGCACCGAGTCCGCGCCGACCAGCGATCCACGTATGCTAGCACTATGGACACGTTAGAGGCAGGAAACATGTTCCCAATGTTGGGGGAGTCCAGAACAAGGGGCCACAGTTTAAGAAAAAGGGGTAGGCCATTTAGAACCGAGATGAGGAAACACTTTTTCCGTCAAAGAGTTGTGAATCTGTGGAATTCTGCCTCAGAAGGCAGTGGAGGCCAATTCTCTGAATGCATTCAAGAGAGAGCTGGATAGAGCTCTTAAGGATAGCGGAGTCAGGGGGTATGGGGAGAAGGCAGGAACGGGGTACTGATTGAGAATGATCAGCCATGATCACATTGAATGGCGGTGCTGGCTCGAAGGGCCGAATGGCCTCCTCCTACACCTATTGTCTATTGTCTACTATCCTGCACATTAGAGACAATTTTTACATTTATACCAATCAAATTAACCTACAAACCTGTACGTCTTTGGAGTGTGGGAGGAAACCAGAGATCTCGGAGAAAACCCACGCTGCCATGGGGAGAACGTACAAACTCAGAACAGACGGCAACCGTGGTCGGGATCGAACCCGGGTCTCTGGCGAACCTAACTCTACCGCTGCGCCACCGTGCTTCCCCTGATCCCAGGATATTACTGAAGAAAGACCTAGGGTGTCCTCTGCAGTAACATGTTTATTTTAGTTCATGATGGAAATACTCAGCAGATCAGGCAGCACTGGTAAGGGAAGGTATGGGGTGGCACAGTTGGTAGAGCTGCTGCCTCACAGAGCCCGACCCCCGGATCAATCCTAACCTCAGGTGCTGTCAGTGTGAAGTTTGCACATTCCCCCTTTGACCACATGGGTCTTCAGTTTTCTCCCATGTCCCAAAGATGAGTGGGTTTGTAGATAATTGGCTTCTGTAAATTCTGTCTCGTGTGAAGGACTGGTTGCAGAATTGGGATAAAGGAGCACTAGTGTGAACGGGTAAGCAACGGTGGGTGTGGACTCAGTGGGCCGAGGAGCCTGCTCCCATGCTGCAGAAATAAGGAACTGCAGATGCTGGTTAATATACAAAAGGACATAAAGTGTGGGAGGAACTCAGCAGGTCGTGCTCTCCAGAGCTGCTGCCTGACCCGCTGAGTTACTCCATCACTTTGTGTCCTTCAGTTTCCATGCTGTATCTTTCAATCAATCAACGAACCTATCCTTTGACTACCCTTGTTTGACTCAACCAAAGACACTCTACACACCCTCCCCACGGGTTGACAAGCTCCCTTTGTGTCCTTCCCAGTTCTGACCAAGGGTCTTCGACCCAAAATGTTTTCCTTCCCACAGATGCAGCCTGACCAGCTGAATATTTACAACATTTTCTGTTTATACTTTAGTTTTCTGCAATATTTTTTGTTTTGTTTTGTTACATATAAATCGTGTCAAAATTATAGTTGCGGTTTTGGAGATATAATGTTCAATAGAATTTAATGCTGCTGCATGTTCATTTGTCTAAATAATATGGATTAAGAAAGTGAATTCTAAGTTGGATCACTTGATCTTTATCAACAATTAATGGACAAAATGAACTGACGGGAAATTTCACTGAGATTGCACTGTGATAGATTCACCCTGTAATTAAAACTCTGAGACAGAGAAGCTATCATCTCTGGTCTCTCTTGTTTCTCCTTGGTCTGATTCACCCCTAAAGAATTGTAGCAAGGTGAGATTATTTAAAAGTTAGGGTGGGTTTTTTGTGAATAGAATTTAAGCCATGTCGTCATCTTTTACGTGCAGGAAGGAACTGCAGGTGCTGGTTTAAACCGAAGATAAACGTAAAATGCTGTAGTAACAAGAGATATCACTACATCACCGTCTGTTTCTCTCGTTTCCCTTTCTCCTGACTCTCAGTCTGAAGAAGGGTCTCGATCCAAAACATCACCCATTCCTTCTCTCCAGCGATGCCACCTGACCTGCTGAGTTACTCCAGCATTTTGTGTCCATCTTCATCATCTTTTATAATGAGCAGCAAACATCGGTTGAGGTAATATCATCTGCATTATTTTAAAAGTTGTCCATTGTACCTTGACTTTGACAGACAAGATCATAAGAGATAGGAGCAGAATTAGGCCATTCGGCCCATTAAGTCTACACCGCCATTCAATCATGGCTAATGTGAGATATAGTTTAGTACAATATAATTTTTTACATCAATTATATTTAACTCTGAAAAAATGAAACAATTTAAATCCAAATTTACCTGACATTTGTTTTAGATGCAACCAGGATGTGGGTACTTTTTTACACTCCACATGGGCATGTCCGAAAGTAACTCCTTTTTGGAAAGACCTAAAAAACTTTTTGGAACAATTGATGAATAAGACCATACCATTGGATTCAAGGTTGTTTTTATTGGGAGATACTAAAGGAATATTACCAAGTTTAACTTTAGATAAATATCAGGAAAGATTTCTCAAAATAGCAATAGCAATAGCAAAAAAATGTGTAGCGGTCATTTGGAAAGATCATAAGGAAATAAGAATTGAAAGATGGTATGCAGAAATGCGTAGTTGTATCCCATTAGAAAAAGCTACTTATAATCTGAGAAATAGATATGATTTCTTTTTGAAACTTTGGAACCCATTCACTTTAAAACTAGGATTAAGAATTGGAAATATTTAATTTCAGGATTGTTTTGATACCCTTAAAAAGAATTTAATAAGAAATTAGCCGGAAGTGTTTCCTTCTTGTCTCCAGGTTTCCTTCTTTCTTTCTTTCTTTCTTTCTTTCTTTCTTTCTTTCTTTCTTTCTTTCTTTTTTTTTTCTTCTTTTTTAAAAATCTTTCTGCTTCTCCTTTTTCCTCTTTTTTCTAACTGGGGGGTGGGGGGAGGGGGGTTGTGGGTGGGGAGATAATACAGAACAATACATGTATAATCGAATTGATAATGTAGGTATCATTGGGTACGATGAGCTGTAACATGTATGTGTTTTGTTAAAATTTAAATAAAATTAATTTAAAAAAAAAAATCATGGCTAATCTATCTCTCCCTCCTAACCCCATACTCCTGCCTTCTCCCCATATCCCCTGACACCTGACACCAATTAAGCTCTTACTTAGGGGGAGTAATTGGCCGCATGAGAGATAAAGGGCCCTCCATAATGTTTGGGACAAATACCCATAATTTATTTATTTGCCTCTGTACTCCACAATTTGAGATTTGTAATAGAAAAAATCACATGTGGTTAAAGTGCACATTGTCAGATTTTATTGAAGGCCATTTCTATACATGTTGATTTCACCATGTAGAAATTACAGCTGTGTTTATACATAGTCCCCCCATTTCAGGGCTCCATAATGTTTGGGACACATGGCTTCACAGGCATCTGTAATTGCTCAGGTGTGTTTTATTGCCTCCTTAATGCAGGTATAAGAGAGCTCTCAGCACCTAGTCTTTCCTCCAGTCTTTCCATCACCTTTGGAAATTTTTTATTGCTGTTTATCAACATGAGGACCAAAGTTGTGCCAATGAAAGTCAAAGAAGCCATTATGAGACTGAGAAACAAGAATAAAACTGTTAAGAGACATCAGCCAAACCGTAGGCTTACCAAAATCAACTGTTTGGAACATCATTAAGAAGAAAGAGAGCACTGGTGAGCTTACTAATCGCAAAGGGACTGGCAGGCCAAGGAAGACCTCCACAGCTGATGACAGAAGAATTCTCTCTAGAATAAAGAAAAATCCCCAAACACCTGTCCGACAGATCAGAAACACTCTTCAAGAGTCAGGTGTGGATTTGTCAATGACCACTGTCCGCAGAAGACTTCATGAATAGAAATACAGAGGCTACACTGCAAGATGCAAACCACTGGTTAGCTGCAAAAATAGGATGGCCAGGTTACAGCTTGCCAAGAAGTACGTTAAAGAGCAACCACAGTTCTGGAAAAAGGTTTTGTGCACAGCTGAGATGAAGGTCAACTTATATCAGAGTGATGGCGAAAGCAAAGTATGGAGGAGAGAAGGAACTGCCCAAGATCCAAAGCATACCACCTCATCTGTGAAACACGGTGGTGGGGGTGTTATGGCCTGGGCATGTATGGCTGCTGAAGGTACTGGCTCACTTATCGTCATTGATGATACAACTGCTGATGGTAACAGCATAATGAATTCTGAAGTGTATAGACACATCATATCTGCTCAAGTTCAAACAAATGCCTCAAAACTCATTAGCCGGCGGTTCATTCTACAGCAAGACAATGATCCCAAACATACTGCTAAAGCAACAAAGGAGTTTTTCAAAGCTAAAAATTGGTCAATTCTTGAGTGGCCAAGTCAATCACACGATCTGAACTCAATTGAGCATGCCTTTTATATGCTGAAGAGAAAACTGAAGGGGACTAGCCCCCAAAACAAGCATAAGCTAAAGATGGCTGCAATACAGGCCTGGCAGAGCATCACCAGAGAAGACACCCAGTAACTGGTGATGTCCGTGAATCGCAGACTTCAAGCAGTCATTGCATGCAAAGGATATGCAACAAAATACCAAACATGACTACTTTCATTTACATGACATTGTAGTGTCCCAAACATGATGGTGCCCTGAATGGGAGGACTATGTATAAACACAGCTGTAATTTCTACATGGTGAAACCAAAATGTATAAGAATGGCTTTTATTAACATCTGACAATGTACACTTTAACCACATGTGATTTTTTTTTTCTATTACAAATCTCAAATTGTGGAGTACAGAGGCAAATAAATAAATGATGGGTCTTTGTCCCAAACATTATGGAGGGCACTGTGGTCAGTCAGAGGGGAAAAAAGGGAGGGCATTGACAAGTCCATTATTGGAGATCAGCAGAATGAGCTTATCGCCTCTCAACCAATTCACTCGACCTCCTGTCCGGCCCCCTGCCCTGACCCATCTGGGGAACAATCTGCAGTCCTGCATCGCTCTCAACAGTTAAGGGCGGCACGGTGGTGCAGCGGTAGAGTTGCTGCCTTACAGCGCTTGCAACGCCGGAGACCCGGGTTCCATCCCGACCACGGGTGCTGTCTGTACGGAGTTTGTACGTTCTCTCCGTGACTGCGTGGGTTTTCCCCTGGATCTTCGGTTTCCTCCACACTCCAAAGACGTACAGGTTTGTAGGTTAATTGGCTTGGTATAAATGTAACATTGTCCTGAGTGTGTGTAGGCTAGTGTTCGATGTGCTGGGGTCGCTGGTCGGTGCGGACTCAGTGGGTCGAAGGGCCTGTTTCCGCGCTGTATCACTAAAAACTAGAAAAAGAGTTAACTCAGAGCTGAATTAGGAACAGGTCACCCTTGATCGTCAGTGACTGCTACAGAGGACGAATGCAAGGAGTTCATCCTGGACAATGCAATGACGTCGCATTTTTACTTTGCTGTGCCGCAACTCCTAGTAATGACAGAATGCAAGGGAATGTGTCAGAGAATCACACAATAGTTAAATGCATCTGAAGAATGTAAGTATGTGAACACTTAAAAAAAAGATAGTAAAATCTTGTATTATTTAAAAATGCAGACTTCCTTTTCAATATTAACTCTTGAGGTACTAGTTTCTTGTTTGTAATAATAGGGCCTTTCCTATTGCCCGAATTTAGTTTAGTTTAGTTCAGAGATACAGCACAGAAACAGGCCCTTCGGCCCACCGAGTCCGCACCGAGTACAGCGATCCCCGCACATTAACACCATCCTACACCCACTCGGAACAATTTTAACATTTACCAAGCCAATTAACCTGCAAACCTGTACGTCTTTGGAGTGTTGGGAGTAAACCGAAGATCTCGGAGAAAACCCACGCAGGTCACGGCAGAGAACTTACAAACTACGTAAAGATAGCACCTGTAGTCAGGATCGAACCCAGGTCTCTGGCGCCGTAAGGCGGCAACTCTACCGCTGCGCCACCGTGCTGCCTTAGTTTTCATTTTCTAATCAATTAGAGAGAGTTTTGGTAAAATAAAAGCAGAAAATGCTGATGATGCTCATCTGGTCAGACAGCATCTGAGGCGAAGAAGAGAAATACAGGATAAGTGTGTTTTAAATTACTGAAAGTAGAAAGGTGGAGGGAATAAGGTGAAAGGATATTTGAGGCAATTCCCTTTATCTTGTTGCATAGCCTCCATCTTCCCTGATATCCCCCCTCCTAGACACATAGAGGTGTCTCTACCACATACTGTCCAACTTTTAAAAATAAGCACATTTTCTCAAGTTTCTATTTCTGATGAAAAGACGTTGACCTGTATTCCTTGTTTCTCTTTGGGATGTAGGATGAGTTCGTGGGAAAGGTGGAAGAAACTCTCCATAAGAATTTTAAGGTGGTGGGGAAAAGATTTAATAGGAATCTGAGGGGTAACTTTTTCACACAAAGGGTGGTGGGTGTACGGAACAAGCTGCCAGAGGAGGTAGTTGAGGCTGGGACTATCCTAATGTTTAAGAAACAGTTATAGACAGGTACATGGATAGGACAGGTTTGGAGGGATACGGGCCAAACGCAGGCAGGTGGGACTAGTGTAGCTGGGACTTGTTGGCCGGTGTGGGAAAGTTGGGAGGAAGGGCCTGTTTCCATGCTGTATCACTCTGTGACTCTAATTGATAATGAAAACTGCCTGGGACATCCTGCCACAGACATTTCCTCATTCTACACAATTTAAAATAAAGGTGTTTTCTCACTTTTCCAGTTGTGACGGAAATCATCAACCTATGGTATCACAAAATGCTGGAGTAACTCAGCGGGTCAGGCAGCATCTCTGGAGAGAAGGAATGGATGACATTTCGGGTCGAGACCCTTCTTCAGACTGTTTCATCAGCCTGATATTTTTCTCTCTGCACAGATGCCGCCTGATCTGCTGTGTGTTTCTAACATTCTGTGTTTTATCTCAGGTTTTAGGCGTGTGTAGATTCCTGCTGCCTTATGATCGTCTTTGTTCACCCCGGTCTATTTTTACCCCACCTTCCCCAGTCACAAAGGGAATGCAAGTGTCAGGCCTCACCTCCGGAGTGGGAGAACCAGTTTAGGGGGACGTCTGCCTTTATTTTATTGGGGCGAGAAAGCAAATAGGATTGTAAGCGCAGGAGCTCAGCAGGCTTTGCCAAGCAACACAGCATCAAAACTGCAGTGAAATCAGAATCACATCATCTCTTTTCAGATATTGGTTTTAGGATATTTAGGTGGTCAGGGAAGTTTAATGTACGTGTGAGAAGCTACAGCAAATAAGTGGGGGAATGGGACAGATGGGTTGTTCCTAGAGCTGGCATGAATGCAGTCAGCAGAATGGCCGCTCTTGTGTCTGAAGGAAACATTAAAAAATCAAGGCATGAGAAATTGCAGGTGCAGGAATCTTAAGCAAAAAACATAGTACTGGAGGAAATCAGCGGGGCAGGCAGCATCGGGGAGGGAATGGACGGACGCCATTTTGAATCAGGACCCTTCCCCAGAGAGCTGAAGTACTAGCTACCTCTTTGATGACCCTCGGACTAACTTTTCATGATAGTGTGAAGGTGGGGGGGGGGGGAGTGAAAATCAGCCATTCCAAATTTGCTTTGTGCAGATTTGTCCTGTCTCCACTACCTTTAACTCTTTAACAGAGCCTTTCTGCTCTGGTCTCGTTGCAGGTTATCGTTGTCAAGTCTCCTCTTGCCCCGTTTAATCAGTGCTAACCAGTCAGCAGAAAGACAAATCATGGTTAACTGTATCTATATTGCATTTAATTGTATTTATTGTGTTAATTGTATCGATGTAACATGATTAACAGAGGGACTGTCTGATATCCAAAAAATCCAATAACCTGTAGATAATATACAATTCAGGGTCTGACCAAAGTGGTCTTATTGAACAGTGGCTAAATCCTAGTCTGTGCTTAATTTAGCCTTAACTAACAACTTTGTAAAAGAACATTCGTAAAACAACACAGGTTGACAGACCGCTCTGGTTCTGCAAGTGGAGTCAATCATTTCACTAAATGATGCAAAGAATTGTTAAAGTTGGTCATCATTATTACATTCTAAATATAACCAGAGATTTATCTGAAAGATAATAGAATTCAACACCGAATTAGCTATAGAACTACCAGTTCAAATTAAGTAACCTTACTGGAACAGAGTTATACATCCATACCCATTGAATGAAATACTTGGTGTGTAAATAGTTATCCACCCAACTGCTTAAATTGAGAAACCTGTTTGTTTTTTTGATGGGGTGAGGTGGGAAAGGGCGGTCCTATTTGTGCTGATCAAGCCAGTCGATGGAACCAGTGTAGGGACTGATGAACTCTGTGCGTTCAGTAGGGTTGATGAGGTTTGTCGAGCTGCCGACATTGTAGCTCTCCCTCCTGGCTAAGCAACCAGCATACAGCAGGTTGGGTCATCTCATTGAGTCATAGAGTGATAGAGCGTGGAAACAGGTCCTTCAGCCCAGCTTGCCCACACCGGCCAACATGTCCCAGCTACACTAGTCCCACCTGCCCGCGTTTGTCCCATATCCCTGCAAACCTGTCCTATCCATGTACCTGTCTAACTGTTTCTTAAACGTTGGGATAGTCCCAACCTCAACTACCTCCTCTGGCAGCTCATTCCATACCCCTACCACCCATTTTATTTTTTTATTCAGGGGTCACATCTTACACAATAGAATGAGGTGCTTGACACTCCACACAATGTGGTCAACACTGTGGGAGAGGCTGAGGGTTACGGAGGGGAGGACGGGTCCATGGCTTTCACAGCCAAAAACATGGTTGCTGTTGAATGTGTGCTCCATCTCAGGGAAGAAGAAGAGGGTCAGAATGTGCAGATACCTCAGTGGGTCCCAGGGTCGATAGGGATTAATGACATGGTGAGGCTAAGGCAAGGAGAGTTTTGAAAGCAAGTACTATAAGGGAATTTATAAATTTAACTGGAAACACAGTGTGCCAATGGGCATGAGTTTTAGTGTGAATTAGGATTAGTATGAGTTAGGATTTTTCTGAAACAACTTTAACTGGCACGTAGTGAAAGGTGGTGCCAAGACTGGCCAAGAACATTTTGCAACAGTCAAATCTCAAGGAGGCAAAGGCATTGATGTATATTCTAAGATCTGAAACGTATAAGATTATTAAGGGATTGGACACGTTAGAAGCAGGAAACATGTTCCCAATGTTGGGGGAGTCCAGAACAAGGGGCCACAGTTTAAGAATAAGGGGTAGGCCATTTAGAACTGAGATGAGGAAAAACAATTTTCAGTCAGCGAGTTGTGAATCTGTGGAATTCTCTGCCTCCGAAGGCAGTGGAGGCCAATTCACTGGATGTTTGCAAGAGAGAGTTAGATGTGGCTCTTAGGGCTAACGGAATCAAGAGAGAGCTGGATAGAGCTCTTAAGGATAGCGGAGTCAGGGGGTATGGGGATAAGGCAGGAACGGGGTACTGATTGAAAATGATCAGACATGATCACATTGAATGGCAGTGCTGGCTCGAAGGGCCGAATGGCCTCCTCCTGCACCTATTGTCTATTGTCTATTGTCTATTGAAGGAGAAGGATAGCTGGGGTCAACTCAAGAGTGTCACGTTTTGAAGTAGAGAGTGGCTTTAGAGATTTGGATTAATAGGCAGGGGGTTTGGAACTTTAAATCAAGCCAGACTGGCTGGGGAGGGTTATTATTGATGAAACACTAAGGTACTGTCGTCCGTGACCTGCAGTGTGCAATGTAGTGTAAAGGCAGCTATATTCGAGCACTGTGCTCATAAGTTCATATGGAATAGGAGTAGAATTAGGCCTTTCGGCCTACCAAGTCTACTCCACCATTCAATCATGGCCGATCTATCTCTCCCTCCTAACCCCATTCTCCTGCCTTCTCCCCATAACCCCTAACACCCGTACTAATCAAGAATCTATCTATCGCGGCCTTAAAAATATCCACTGGCTTGGCCTCCACAGCCTTCTGTGGGCAAAGAATTCCACAGATTCACCACCCCCTGAAGGTCAAGGAGCGATGTGAAGTGTCCAAGACCAAAAGGGAGATGGCAGGTAAATGGATAAAATGTATAAGAAGGAACCAAACGTCACCCATTCCTTCTCTCCAGAAATGCTGCCTGTCCCGTCGAGTTACTCCAGCTTTTTGTGTCTATCTTTGGTAGGTAAATGGACTCGGACTAGGGAGTTTAACATTGGAGCAATGTTCCAAACCTGGCCGCCAGCACATAGACACTGTCTCTCTTCTGGGGGCAGCCGTTCTTGATAGGTCAGTTGTTAATGTTAGGCCTGCCTTTTGTTGGAGAAGGGTCTTAAGGGATGTGGGGCACTAGTGGCTATGTGTTACGATTGCACTGAATTGCTGATCAGAAGCGAATTTGTCTTTTCCTCTTCACACGTTGCTTTGGTGTGTTTCTTCTTGACTGTTTCAGTCTCAGTTTAGTTTATTGTCACCTGTACCGAGGTGCAGTGAAAAGCTTTTGTTGCGTGCTGTCCAGCCAGTAGAAAGACAATGCATGATCACAATCGGGCCATTTACAGTGAATAGATACACGACAAGGGAATAGAAACATGGAAACATAGAAAATAGGTGCAGGAGTAGGCCATTCGGCCCTTCGAGCCTGCACCGCCATTCAATATGATCATGGCTGATCATCCAGCTCAGTAACCTGTACCTGCCTTCTCTCCATACCCCCTGATCCCTTTAGCCACAAGGGCCACATCTAACTCCCTCTTAAATATAGCCAATGAACTGGCTTCAACTACCTTCTGTGGCAGAGAATTCCACAGATTCACCACTCTCTGTGTGAAGAAATAACGATTAGTGCAAGGTAAAGCCATCAAGGTTAGTCCGAGATAGGCACAAAATGCTGGAGTAACTCAGCAGGTCAGGCAGCATCTCTGGAGAGAAGGAATGGGTGACGTTTCGGGTCGAGACCCTTCTTCAGACTGGATAATCTTCAAGGATAGTCCGCGGGTCACCAACGAGGGTCGCCAATGAGGTAGATAGTAGTTCAGCAGTGCTCACTACCACATCCAGAGAGCAATGGTGAAGTACTATCTTCCTGTTTGAATACCCTCGGACTAACTGGTAATCGGTAATTATTATGATAGTGTGAAAGTTGGGGGTGGGGGGGGTGGGGGGGATGGTGTGAACGTCAGCCATTCTGAATATGCTACCTGCAGATTTGACCTGGCTCTACTACCTTTAACTCCTCTCCCTTTCTGCTCTGGTCTTGTTGCAGGTCGTCGTTGCCAAGTCTCCACTTGCCCCGTTTGCCGTGTTCACGTTCACCATTCAGAGCTCGGGCCTTATTCTTCAAGGTAGGAACTTCTCCGAGTTTAGAACTCCAGTGACAAAGACATAAGATTTTAAATGGTTTCACAGTCAACCGTAAAATACCGGGCAACTTTTACAGAATGAAGGATTGACATTTTCTGTTCATCTTTATATTCAATGGTATTTTCAGGATTAACGGATTGATTTGGCGTGGTACAGGGAGAGTGTGTTGGAAGGAAATGCGGGTACTGGTTTAAACCAAAGACAGACACAAAAAGCTGGAGTAACTCAGCGAAGCAGGCAGCATCTCTGGATAAACGTCACCCATTCCTTCTCTCCAGAGATGCTGCCTGAATTACCAGCTTTTTGTGTCTAAGTAAAAGGCCTGTTTACTCCTGATTCTGTACTATAAGTGGAGCAGTTTTTTTCAGGAGTGAAAGTCTAATCTGTACTTTCCTATGGAACCGTGGCTAATATCAATAACTCTATCATTGATTCTGAAGGAGTGCCATTTATCACCATTTGCGATCAGCCTAACTACCTTTGACCCCCAGTTTATCTTTCTGCCCGTATCCAGTTTTCATTCACTTGCCGTGAACTTGATCAAGAGACAGCATTGCAGCATCCCATTCAAGGGCTTTTGAAAGTCCAAATATATTTTGCCGATTCCGTGTCAGGGTGACCAACCTGATTAAATAAGTCTGACCTTAGGGATATTTTAAACGACCTCTTCCCTTTCGTCTGGAAGAATGCTGGAGAAACGAGCTTGCTGTCTATAAGGGAACTTAGTCTGCGGCATCTTCACGAAGTTAATTCTTTCCAATTTTTTTTTAGATTTTTAGATTTAGAGATACAGCGCAGAAACAGGTCCTTCGGCCCACCGGGTCCGCGCCGCCCAGCGATCCCCGCACACTAACACTATCCTACACCCACTAGGGACAATTGTTACAGTTGCCCAGCCAATTAACCTACATACCTGTACGTCTTTTGAGTGTGGGAGGAAACCGAAGATCTCGGAGAAAACCCACGCAGGTCACGGGGAGAATGTACAAACTCCGTACAGACGGCGCCCGTAGTCAGGATCGAACCTGAGTCTCCGGCGCTGCATTCGCTGTAAGGCAGCAACTCTACCGCTGCGCCACCGTGCCGCCCAACACATGTGCTCCAGCACGTAAAATTAGTGTGGCTTCAAAGAACGATTGGGAATATAAGTTAACAGAGGACATCATAAGCTGTGGTAGACACAAACTGCTGGAGTATCTCAGCGGGACAGGCAACATCTCTGGAGAGAAGGAAAGGGTGACGTTTCGGGTCGAAACCCTTCTTCAGGCATCATAAGCTGTGTTGCTCAGACTGCACCTCCAACTTACTGTTGTCTGACATTCATGGTTATATGTCCGTGACCTTCCTTGCAGTCGGGAATTCCTTCTCCCTCCCTTCTCCAAAACATCTCCATCGTTCCTCTTTCAAGACGCACCTGGGCTGAAATGCCTGCATTTTTAACTTTGGAGAAAATCAACTTTAACGTAGCAAAACATTATGGTTTGCACAGAAGTTAAAAGGATAAAGACACATCCTGCCCCTGCTGATTAATCAGGTAGAGCAGCAACACATTTGGTGTGAGGCTGCATGTTGAGTGTTGGTCGATGGGGATTGGCTGGTTCTATGGTCGAGGAAGAAACGGAGGGCTTCGAGACCATTGTGAGTGTTGGTTGATGTTGGTTGGTGTGAGGCACCTGCTCTACCAAATCCACTCGTAGAGCTGCTGCCTCACAGTGCCAGAAACCTGGGTTCGATCCTGACCTCGGCTGCTGTCTGTGTGGAGTTTGCCGAATTTCCCTGTGTCTGTGTGAGTTTCCTCCAGGTGCGTTGGTTTGCTCCCGCATCCCAAAGGCGTGTGGGTTTGTAGGTTAATTGGCCTCTATTATTGACCCAAGTGTGCAGGGAGTGGATGTGAAAGTGGGATAACATAGAACTGGTGCGAACGGGTGATCAATAGTTTGCTTGGGAAAGCCAGCCTCCATGCTGCATCTTTCATTAAAAAAAACTAACGTGGGACAAAGCCAAAATGTTCGAGAAGGTCCTAGTTTCTTGAAAAACAATTTCCACCGGAAATTGGAGGAACAGCACCTCATATTTCGCTTGGGCAGCTTGCAGCCCAGCGGTATGAACATTGACTTCTCCAACTTTAGATAGTTCCTCTGTCCCTCTCTTCCCCTCCCCCTTCCCAGTTCTCCCTCTATCTTCCCGTCTCCACCTATATCCTTCCTTTGTCTCACCCCCCCCCCGACATCAGTCTGAAGAAGGGTCTCGACCCGAAACGTCACCCATTCCTTCTCTCCTGAGATGCTGCCTGACCTGCTGAGTTATTCCAGCATTTTGTGAAATAAATACCTTCGATTTGTACCAGCATCTGCAGTTATTTTCTAACAAAAATGCAGATGCTTTTGGAAGGAACTGCAGATGCTGATTTAAACCGAAGATAGACACAAAAAGCTGGATAACTCAGCGGGTCAGGCAGCATCTCTGGAGTCTGAAGAAGGGTCTTGACCCGATACCGCACCTATTCCTTCTCTCCAGAGATGCTGTCTGACCCGCTGAGTTACTCCAACTTTTTGTGGCTATCTCCAGATGCTTTAGGGCCTGGCGTAGGAAAGTAATTGTCCCTGAAGTTGGTGGCGTGGGACTTCAAACTTCTGTACCTCCTGCCCAACGGTAGTAATGGGAAGAGGGCATGGGTCAGATGGTAGATGCTTCCCCTCTGACCATTAACACAGGTGCACGCTCTTTTAGGAAGGAGATGAGGAGAAATTTTGTTAGTCAGAGGGTGGTGAATCTGTGGAATTCTTTGCTACAGAAGACTGTGAAAATCAAGTCAGTGGATATTTTTAAGGCAGGGATAGATACATTCTTGATTAGTACAGGTGCCAGAGGTTATGGGGAGAAGGCAGGAAAAAGTGGTTAGGAGGGAGAGATAGATCAGCCATGATTGACTGGCGGAGTAGACTTGATGGGCCAAATGGCCTAATTCTACTCCTATGCCTTATGACCTTATGTACCTCAAGGCTGCATGCTGAGCCCCCTGCTCTGTTCTATTTGCGCTCATGACCGTGTAACCAAGCACACCTCCACTGGCATCTTTAAATTTGCTGGTGGCGGACTTGTTCCTTTACAGGCAGCAAACTCATTTACTGCAGCATTCTTCCACACGGCACCACGGCGGTTGGCCAAATCACCACCGCTGATAGAAACATAGAAACATAGAAAATAGGTGCAGGAGTAGGCCATTCGGCCCTTCGAGCCTGCACCGCCATTCAATATGATCATGGCTGATCATCCAGCTCAGTAACCTGTACCTGCCTTCTCTCCATACCCCCTGATCCCTTTAACCACAAGGGCCACATCTAACTCCCTCTTAAATATAGCCAATGAACTGGCCTCAACTATCTTCTGTGGCAGAGAATTCCACAGACTCACCACTCTCTGTGTGAAGAAATGTTTTCTCATCTCGGTCCTAAAAGACTTCCCCCTTATCAGTGTACAGGATGGAGATAGAACACCAGGTTGAGTGGTACCACAACAGCAACCACTTGCTCAACGCCAGCAAGACCGACATGGGCGGTAGAGTTGCTGCCTTCCAGCGTTTACAGCGTCAGTGACCCAGGTTCGATCCCGACTCCGGGTGCTGTCTGTACGGAGTTAGTACGTTCTCCCCGTGACCACGTGCATTTTCTCCAGGAGCTCCAGTTTCCTCCCATGCTCCAAAGACATGCAGGTTTGTAGGTTAATTGGCTCCTGTGTTTTGACCCTAGTGTGTAGGATGCAAAACTGGGATAAGACCCAATGGTTGACATGGACCTGGTGGGCTGAAGGGCCTGTTCCCATGTTGTAGCTCTAAACTAAACTAAACTAAACTGACAGTTAGCTTCAGAGGGTATAATAAAATAACTGCAGATGCTGGTACAAATCGAAGGTATTTATTCACAAAATGCTGGAGTAACTCAGCAGGTCAGGCAGCATCTCAGGAGAGAAGGAATGGGCGACATTTCGGGTCGAGACCCTTCTTCAGACTGACCTGCTGAGTTACTCCAGCATTTTGTGAAATAAATACCTTCGATTTGCACCAGCATCTGCAGTTATTTTCTAACAAAAATGCAGATGCTTTTGGAAGGAACTGCAGATGCTGATTTAAACCGAAGATAGGCACAAAAAGCTGGAGTAACTCAGACTGAAAAAGGGTCTCGACCCGAAACGTCACCCATTCCTTCTCTCCTGAGATGCTGCCTGCCCTGCTGAGTTACTCCAGCATTTTGTGAATAAGTAGTTGGCTTCAGAGGGGATCGCTGGTTTGTGAGGACTCGGTGGGCTGAAGTGCCTGTTACTGCATTATATCTCTAAACTACACTAAGCTAAACCAAACTAAAAGATGGCATGCCAGTGGCCTCTACCTTCTTAAAAATTGAAAGAGATTTAGTATGTCTCCAAATACTCCAACAAACCTTTACAGTTGTACTGTCGAAAGTATCCTGACCAGCTACACCTTGGCCTGGTGTGGCAATTCCAAGGCGCATAACTGCCAAAGGCTGCAGAGAATGGTGTCCATCACGAGCATGGCCCTCCCTCCATTGAAAGCCTCAAGAAAGCAGCATCTCTCATCAAGGATCCCCCACCATCAGGGCCGTGCCCTCTTCTCAACGCTACCGTTGGTCAGGAGATACAGAAGCCTGAAGTCTTACACCTCCAGGTACATGGACAGTCACTTTCCTGCAACGATCAGCTTCTTGATTCAATCTGCACCACCCTAATCCTACAATACGACACAATACAATATATCGTTATTGTCACTGTACAGGGGTACAACGAGATTGGGAATGCGCCTCCCATACGATGCAATCAATTAATTAGCTAGTCAGTATTAATTTAAACAACCCAATGAAACAAATTGTAACAGTTTTAAAACAGAATAAAGTGCAAGTAGATCTGTGCCGGTTCACTGTGCGATGTGACCATCCGGCTCAGCAGGACCGGTTCATAGCAGCTATGGCCCTGGGGATGAAGCTGTTCCTGAGTCTGGAGGTGCGGGCCTAGAAGGCCTTGTAGCGTCTGCCCGATGGTAGAAGTTCGAATAGACTGTTGCAGGGGTGTGAAGAGTCTTTGTGGATGCTGGTGGCTTTTCTGAGGCATCGTGTGTTGTAGATGCCCTCCAAGGCTGGTAGCTGTGTTCCGATGGTCCTCTGAGCTCTATGGACTACCCGCTGAAGAGCTTTCCTCTCTCGACAACAACTACGGCCTATCTCTTGCACGACTATGGACTTGCTTACATTTCTAATCATGTTTTTGCACTAATAATTAGTTTTTTTTTTGCATGGTCCTCCTTTAAAATCTAATTTACGTGTAATTTATGCATGATTTGTTTTATCATATCATATCATCATATATATACAGCCGGAAACAGGCCTTTTCGGCCCACCAAGTCCGTGCCGCCCTGTGATCCCCGCACATTAACACTATCATACACCCACTAGGGACAATTTTTACATTTACCCAGCCAATTAACCTACATACCTGTACGTCTTTGGAGTGTGGGAGGAAAACGAAGATCTCGGAGAAAACCCACGCAGGTCACGGGGAGAACGTACAAACTCCTTACAGTGCAGCACCCGTAGTCAGGATCGAACCTGAGTCGACGGCGCTGCATTCGCTGTAAAGCAGCAACTCTACCGCTGCGCTACCGTGAATTTATGTGCTTGAGGTGCTGCCACAAGCAAGGGGGTCACCAGAGAGGTAGATAGTTGTTCAGCACTGCTCTCTGGTTGTGGTAGGATGGATGATTCAGTTGCCTGATAACAGCTGGGAAGAAACAGTCCCTGAATCTGGAGGTGTGCGTTTCCGCACTTCTGCACCTTTTGCCTGATGGGAGAGGGGAGACGAGTTAGGGCTGCGACATCTCTCATCTGCGTTCAGTGAGCCAGAGTCAGTGTGAGTAAAAGAAAATAACTGCAGATGCTGGTACAAATCGATTTATTCACAAAATGCTGGAGTAACTCAGCAGGTCGGGCAGCATCTCGGGAGAGAAGGAATGGGTGACGTTTCGGGCCGAGACCCTTCTTCAGACTGATGTCAGGGGGGCGGGACAAAGGAAGGATATAGGTGGAGACAGGAAGATAGGGGGAGATCTGGGAAGGAGGAGGGGAAGAGAGGGACAGAGGAACTATCTAAAGTTGGAGAAGTCGATGTTCATACCGCTGGGCTGCAAACTGCCCAGGCGAAATATGAGGTGCTGTTCCTCCAATTTCCGGTGGGCCTCACTATGGCACTGGAGGAGGCCCATGACAGAAAGGTCAGACTGGGAATGGGAGGGGGAGGGGTAGTTGAAGTGCTCGGCCACCGGGAGATCAGTTTGGTTAATGCGGACTGAGCGAAGGTGTTCAGCGAAGCGATCTCCGAGCCTGCCTTTGGTTTCGCCGATGTAAATAAGTTGACATCTAGAGCAGCGGATGCAATAGATGAGGTTGGAGGAGGTGCAGGTGAACCTCTGACTCACCTGGAAAGTAAATGAGTAAAGGCAGCTAGATATGATTGAGTGGTGGGAAAGATGATTTGCTGCCATTTTCTCCCACCACCGAGACTTGACAAGCTGGTACAGGACTTGTTGCCAGGACTTGTTGAAGGAGGCGGGCAGGAACGGGCAGGTATCGCAGCCAGAGGGCAGACGGTTCTCACGGACTCTTTTGCATTGAACTAGAAGGTGGCATTTCATTGCTCAATGATTCCAGTGGAAATACCGGTGAGCTCCTCTTGAGCTTTCTGACTGCAATACAGACGACCTTGTCTCTCGCACATCAACGTGTAGAGACGATTCTGAGACCTCCGTAGAGTTCAGAGGTATTAAAGAAATCCAAATTGATTTCATTAAAGAGCAAAGAGGTTGGTCACATTGTTTACTGGTCCACACCCAACATTGTGAACAATAGGATATTTAGTCATTACCAAATTGTGGAGTCTTTGTGTGTGCAGTTTGTTACATTTTAGCAACTCTACCGCCGCGCCACCGTGCCGCCCTTTGTTTAGTTTAGAGATACATTGCGGAACCAGACCCTTCAGCCCACCAGCGATCCCCGCACATTGACACTATCCTACACACACCAGGGACAATTCACATTTATACAAAGCCCATGAACCTGCAAACCTGTACGTCTTTGGAGTGTGGGAGGAAACCGAAAATCTTGGAGAAAACCCACGCTTTCATGGGGAGAATGTACAAACTCCGTACAGACAGCACCCGTAGTCGGGATTGAACCCGGGTCTTTGGCGCTGCAAGCAACTCTACCGCCGCGCCACCGTGCCGCCCTTTGTTTAGCTTAGTTTAGAGATACAGCGCGGAACCAGGCCCTTCGGCCCACCGAGTCCGTGCCGACCAGCGATCCCCGCACACTAGCACCATCCTACACACACTAGGGACAATTTGCATTTATACCAAGCCAATTAACCTACGATCCTGTACGTCTTTGGAGTGCGGGAGGAAACCAGAGAATCGAGAAAACACAGGCAGGTCACGGGGAGAAGGTACAAACTCCGTACAGCCAAGCACCGGTAGTCAGCATCGAACCCGGGTCTCTGGTGCTGTGAGGCAGCAACTCTACCACTGCGACACCGTGTTGCCCTATTGTGCTTCTCTACATATTTTAACGGTGACTGCTTTTCAAATTGACCGTCAAGCTCGTTGGTGCGTTCTGGGGTTGTTAGCGGCAATGTGTCGATGGCCACAATTTGCAGCATGATGCTAGCACATATGGTGTGACCACACTCAGACAAGAGGCAGATGCATGGTTAAGTACAGACGATCAAACGGTGTCTCCAAGCATCTCTCTGCCATTAGCTTTTCAAAGCGATCTGCCTCATCGCTGAAATACATTGAATGGAGTGAGGCTTTGTCACTAGACAGAATTTACAAAATAAACTCACCGCAAAAGTTTTGTCTATTTAAGTTCTGATATTCGCCTAATGCACATGATATGAATGAATAGTTTCTCAACAACTATAAGTGCTGCAAATGAACCGTTACAAGTACAGAGTGTGTTTCCTGCAAATGTTACTTGTTTAACATTATTTATTTAAGATTTAAGATGATTTTTTAAATGGAAAACTTTAAAATAATCAGTTCCTCTCTGGTCTTTACTCTCTGTACTAATTAGATTTATTTTCATTGCGATTATTCCGGGATTTAGATTTATTTTTAGATTTTGATTTAGAGATACAGCGCGGAAACAGGCCCTTCGGCCCACTGAGTCCGTGCCGCCCAGCGATCCCCGCACATTAACACTATCCTACACATACTAGGGACAATTTTTACATTTACCCAGTCAATTGACCTACATACCTGTACGTCTTTGGATTGTGGGAGGAAACCAAAGATCTCGGAGAAAACCCACGCAGGTCACGGGGAGAACATACAATCTCTGTACAGACGGCGCCCGTAGTCAGGATTGAACTCGAGTCTCCGGCGCTGCATTCGCTGTAAGGCAGCAACTCTACCGCTGCGCCACCGGGATCACCTCTTCCAACTGGGAAGAGTTGACCACCACAATGCTGAAATGTAATTGTTTCACACGCCCTGTTGCTTGCCTTGTGTAGGAAGGAACTGCAGATGGTTGTTTAAACCGAAGATAGACACAAAAAGCTGGAGTAACTCAGCGGGGCAGGCAGCATCTCTGGAGAGAAGGAATGGGTGACGTTTCGGGTCAAGACCCTTCTCTAGACTAGGTTTTTGTGTCTATCTTCTGCGGCGTGTCTTGCCACTTTGGGCCGCAGGTACCATTTCCCGATCATGTTAATGGGAATACTGGAAGACTTCATCCGGACAAGCGGCATTCGTGGAAAGAAACAGTTAACGTTTCAGGTCAAACTCTATCGGAACTGAGAAAGAGAGAAAACAATATTTGTAGGAAGGCACTGCAGATTCAGGTTTACACCGAAGATAGACACAAAATTTTGGAGTGACTGAGCGGGACAGGCAGCATCTCGGTCACCCGTTCCTTCTCTCCAAAGATGCTGCCTGTCCAGCTGAGTCACTCCAACATTTTGTGTCTTCGAGAGAGAAAACAAATTAGGCTGATTCACATGGGAGGCCACATAGTGGAACAGGTTGAATGTCATTAACAGGGTGAAATGATGGACAGCTGTTGAGTGAGCCTTTATTGTTTGTGTAATGCGTGGCTAATGTTGAGAAGTCTGGGTGATATTTAAAAAAATATTTAATCCCGTGATGTGGGCATTGCAGGCTGAGACAGCATTACATTTTTTTTCCAAAATGAAACTTTATTCAGAATAAAAAATATGTACCAAACAAATACTACGCAAAAACACTTCATACATTTTCAGTGCTTACACATTCATTACTGACATGCTCAGCGAGGTTTACATATATCTTTAAAAAAAAACAGCCCTGCTACTTATGTGGCCTCCTGGGGTGATATCCCTTCCAGGATAGAGTGGATGTGGAGAGGATGTTTCCACTAGTGGGAGAGTCTAGGACCAGAGGCCATAGCCTCAGGATAAAAGATATTCCTTTAGGAAGGAGATGAGGAGGAATTTCTTTAGTCAGAGGGTGGCGAATCTGTGGAATTCATTGCCACAGAAGGCTGAGATAGATAGATTATTGATTAGTACGGATGTCAGGGGTTATAGACAATAGGTGCAGGAGGAGGCCATTCGGCCCTTCAAGCCAGCACCGCCATTCAATGTGATCATGGCTGATCATTCTCAATCAGTACCCCGTTCCTGCCTTCTCCCCATACCCCCTGACTCCGCTATCCTTAAGAGCTCAATCTAGCTCTCTCTTGAAAGCATTCAGAGAATTGGCCTCCACTGCCTTCTGAGGCAGAGAATTCCACAGATTCACAACTCTCTGACTGAAAAAGTTTTTCCTCATCTCCGTTCTAAATGGCCTGCCCCTTATTCTTAAACTGTGGCCCCTGGTTCTGGACTCCCCCAACATTGCGAACATGTTTCCTGCCTCTAACGTGTCCAACCCCTTAATAATCTTATACATTTTGATAAGATCCCCTCTCATCCTTCTATGGGGAGAAGACAGGACAATGAGGTTGAATAGGAAAGATAGATTAGCCATGACTGAATGGCGGAGTAGACTTGATGGGCCGATTGACTAATTCTGCTCCTATCACTTATGAACTGCCCTTGTTTGAAGGGGTATCCCCACTGGACTCTACTCCTTAATGTCTAGCAGTGGAAGGACCCAGGACTACTATCCTCCCCCACAGACCCTTGGCGTTGGCTACACCAACTCCTCCCTCACATGTACTCCTGCAGTCCGCAATGGGCCCGTCAGTAATATTCCCCGACGGACATCTCACTGTGCGAGGAGACCAACACGTTTTGGAGCAAACCACAGAGCATCTTTCACCGAGATGATAATCCCAGATTGATTCCTGGGATGGCAGGACTTTCATATGAAGAAAGACTGGATAGACACGGCTTGTACTCTCTGGAATTTAGAAGACTGAGGGGGGATCTTATAGAAACTTACAAAATTCTTGAGGGGTTGGACAGGCTAGATGCAGGAAGATTGTTCCCGATGTTGGGGAAGTCCAGAACAAGGGGTCACAGTTTAAGGATAAGGGGAAGTCTTTTAGGACCGAGATGAGAAAGGTTTTTTTCACACAGAGAGTGGTGAATCTGTGGAATTCTCTGCCACAGAAGGTAGTTGAGGCCAGTTCATTGGCTATATTTAAGAGGGGGTTAGATGTGGCCCTTGTGGCTAAAGGGATCAGGGGATCTGGAGAGAAGGCAGGTACGGGATACTGAGTTGGATGATCAGCCATGATCATTTTGAATGGCGGTGCAGGCTCGAAGGGCCGAATGGCCTACTCCTGCACCTATTTTCTATGTTTCTATGATAATATTCCAGCAGCACTTGATATCTGTCTCTGCATGTGTCCCTGGGAACAGCCCATAAATCAGAGGTAGACACAAGAAGCTGGAGTAACACAGCGGGACAGGCAGCATCTCTGGAGAGAAGGAATGGCTGATGTTTCGGGTCGAGGCCCTTCTTCCGTCCTATCCGTAGATCAGAGAGTCCTCTGTTGTACCCGTACCCTGTGAAGCGGTGGGCAACCATCTCCTCTCCACCGCGGCCGTCCCAGAGGGCAGCGTGCATCAATAGTAACATTCTGACGGTGCAGGAAGGGTCTGACTGGGAGGGCCCCTCTCGCCCCCAGCCAGGCCAGGTCCTGCTGCTTGCTGGTGAGTTCAGGCAAGAGTTCCACTGGTGATAGCAAACCTCCCACACAAAAAAATGATGTCTTCCCTAAGATCAACAGGTCCAGTTAGATGCATTCATAGAGTCTTGCAGCACAGAAACACCATGTCAATGCCAACTGCATGTACCCATCTCTAACTAATCCCACTTACCAGCAATAGGTGTATCGCCTTCTTTGACGTGGCAATTCAAGTGCTCATTTGGTTACTTCTTTGATGTTGCAGTCTTTGCCTCTGCCACCCACACAAGTGGTGTGTTCTGAAACCTCACCATCCTCTGGGTGAGAAAAAACTTCCTCCGATTACTCTCTTAGTGCTTACCGTAAACCTGTGGCCCCTAGTTTAAAACTCTTCAGACTGCGCAGCCTGCCCGGCCACCGATACCTGGGATGTCATCGCTGCCATGAGGACCATTTAGATTTTTAGATTTAGAGACACAGCTCGGAAACAGGCCCTTCAGCCCACCGAGTCTGCGCCGACCAGCGATCCCCGCACATCAACACACCACTCTACACACACTAGGGACAATTTACACTTGTACCAAGCCAATTTACCTATAGACCTGTACGTCTTTGGAGTGTGGGAGGAAACCGAAGATCTCAGAGAAAACCCTCGCAGGTCACAGGGAGAACGTACAAACTCCACACAGGCAGCACCCGTAGTCGGGATGGAACCCGGGTCTCTGTCGTTGTAAGGCAGTAGCTCTACCACTGTGCCGCCTGACTGAGATAAGGGTTGGTCTCCAGATTTATGCTGTGGGAAAATGTTTCTTGCTATCGACCTTAATAATGCCCATCAGACTATTGTATACCCAAGTCAGGTCACCCCTTCAGCAACCTCCATACCAAAAATAACCAACCCAGCCACCGAAACACTCCATTACGGGCAAGCCCTTGGTGATTCACTGCTGAAAGTTCATCACTGGATTGCTTATTTTGTTCAAGACACTTTTTTGCAGATCTTTTTCTTTTAAATAATTGAATTTCTTCCAGAAATAATAAGGTTTTTAAGTCAGGACGGTGTGGGGTGTGGGGAGAAACCCAGAGATGGTGATGTTTCCCTGCGTCCTCATACCTCAATGTGGTAAAGATTGCTTATTTTTAAAACAAATTTTAAGCTGTGATTTTTCACCTGTGAGTGAGAAATTATTCCTTTATTCCTGGAAACCCGAGAATAGTCCTGGAGGGATTAACAACTCCAGCCGAGGCTGAATGTTTGGTCGACATATTGCAGTTGCAACTAAAGAGAGGCACAAAAAGCTGGAGTAACTCAGCATCTGTGGAGAGATTCACCCATTCCTTCTCTCCAGAGATGCTGCCTGTCCCGCTGAGTTACTCCAGCTTTTTGTGTCCATCTTCGGTTTAAATCAGCATCTGCAGTTCCTTCTTACACTTGTAGCTGCAACTTGTTCAGGCTTTACATCAGTATTCCCTCTCTTCCTCTTTCCCATTTTCCAGCTGGATTCAGTGGATTGGAAGCTGAGAAACCCAGCTGATCTTCCACCCTTGTGGGCGGCACGGTGGCGTAGCAGGAGAGCTGCTGCCTCACAGCGCCAGAGACCCGGGTTCGATCCCGACTACAGGTGCTGTCTGTGCGGAGTTTGTACTTTCTCCCCATGGCCTGTTTGGGTTTTCTCCGGGTGCTCCGATTTCCTCCCACACTCCAAAGGTTTGTAGGTTAATTGGCTTTGGTAAAAATTGTAAATTGTCCCTCGTGTGTGTAGGGTAGTGTTAATGTGTGGGGTCGGTGCGGACTCGATGGGCCAAAGGGCCTGTTCCACGCTGTATCTCTAAACTAAACTAAACCTGCTGCTCAGGGAAATCAGCTGATGAGCGATCTTCCACAAAGTGTACGTGTTCGATGAAGTCACTCCGGAGCCCAAACTGCTCGTTAAGTCAGCAGCGTTTCTGATTGCACCCGTGACTAGCCTTTATTTTGCTTTCGTTTAAAAGGGCTTTGCTGAGGTAAACTGTCAACAGCCATTGGGAGTCGATTGATGCAGATAGATCTCTCTGTGATTGCTCTTCCGTTTCAGCCGAAGCACTTCTCTTTCGCTTGTGGGCTTAACACCGGATAATAATCAACTCTCTGTCTCCCACTGTGACGGATGCTTTCGGGAAAGAGGTCGACCAGGAATCCAGTCATTTGCTATTTGCAGAGATTTTAAACAGAGCAAATTCATCTTCTGCATCCCAAAATCGAGCCCTTTTCAGTTCGATCAGGAAATTTCAGAGTCATGGAGTCGTTTTGCAGCCTGGATGCAAGTCGTACAGTCCCATCACGCCGACCAGCAAGCACCCATCTCCATTAATCCACCTCCAAGCCCATCTTTTTCCTCTCACTTCTCCCCCCCCCCCCCAAAATTGGATAGAGTGGATGTGGAGAGAATGTTTCCACTAGTGGGAGAGTCTAGGACTAGAGGTCATAGCCTCAGAATTAAAGGACGGAACGAGATGAGGAGGAATTTCTTTAGTCGGAGGGTGATGAATCTGTGGTGGCCAAGTCAATGAATCCTTTTAAGGCAGATAGGTTCTTGATTAGTCCGGGTGTCAGGGGTTATGGGGAGAAGGCAGGAGAATGGGGTTAGGAGCGAGAGATAGATCAGCCATGGTTGATTGGCGGTGTGGACTTGATGGGACAAATGGCCTAGTTCTGCTCCTATCACTTATGACCTTACGACCAATTCTCCTGCCACCCAATCTACCAACCCACGCATCTTTGCCACCCTACTGGGGGGGAACCAGGGCACCCACGCGGTCACGGGGAGACCGCACACACTGCCCGCAGAGAGCAGCAGAGGTTGGGATTGAACCTGGGTCGCTGGAGCGGTGAAGCAGCAGCTACACGAGCTGTGTCCTGTGGTTATTTATTCATGTTCCACTTGGCAAAGTTGACTGTCAGGATCTGAGTGTTGCTGGCATTATCCGTGAGGAGGTGATTGTGAGCTGCCTTGTGCTACGGTGACCCTTCTGCTGAAGATATTTCAAAGGAGCTGTCGGGAAGGTAGTTACAAGGTGTAGACCCAGTGATGAGGATTCTGAAGCAATGGCGATATGTTTCCAAGCTAGAATTGTGCGTGGCTTGGAGGGCAACTGTGAGTTGGTGATGTTCCCCTGTGCCTGGTGTGTCCCTGTCCTTCCAGATGCCTCCTGTCCATGCACCTGTCTAATTGCTTCTTAAACGTTGTGATCGTACCCTCCTCAACTACCCCCTCCGGCAGCTCGTTCCGTACACCCACCACCCTTTGTGTGAAAAAGTTACCCCTCAGTTTCCTATTCAATCTTTCCCCCCTCACCTTAAAACCTGTGTCTGGCCCTCGATTCGCCTACTCCGGGCAAGAGACCCTGTGTGGCTACCCGAGCTATTCCTCTCATGATTTTGTACAGCCCTATAAGATCACCCTTCATCCTCCTGTGCTCCAAGAAATAGAGTCCTAGCCTGCTCATCCTCTCCCGGGGACTGGTCCCACATAGGAGATTAGTGGGCAAAATTAGGGCACATGGTATTGGGGGTAGGGTACTGACATGGATAGAAAATTGGTTGACAGACAGAAAGCAAAGAGTGGGGATAAATGGGGCCCTTTCGGAATGGCAGGCAGTGACCAGTGGGGTACTGCAAGGTTCGGTGCTGGGACCCCAGCTATTTACGATATACATTAATGACTTAGACGAAGGGATTAAAAGTACCATTAGCAAATTTGCAGATGATACTAAGCTGGGGGGTAGTGTGAATTGTGAGGAAGATGCAATAAGGCTGCAGGGTGACTTGGACAGGTTGTGTGAGTGGGCGGATACATGGCAGATGCAGTTTAATGTAGATAAGTGTGTGGTTATTCACTTTGGAAGTAAGAATAGAAAGGCAGATTATTATCTGAATGGTGTCAAGTTAGGAGGAGGGGGAGTTCAACGAGATCTGGGTGTCCTAGTGCATCAGTCAATGAAAGGAAGCATGCAGGTACAGCAGGCAGTGAAGAATGCCAATGGAATGTTGGCCTTCGTAACAAGAGGAGTTGAGTATAGGAGCAAAGAGGTCCTTCTACAGTTGTACCGGGCCCTGGTGAGACCGCACCTGGAGTACTGTGTGCAGTTTTGGTCTCCAAATTTGAGGAAGGATATTCTTGCTATGGAGGGTGTGCAGCGTAGGTTCACTAGGTTAATTCCCGGAATGGCGGGACTGTCGTATGTTGAAAGGCTGGAGCGATTGGGCTTGTATACACTGGAATTTAGAAGGATGAGGGGGGATCTTATTGAAACATATAAGATAATTAGGGGATTGGACACATTAGAGGCAGGAAACATGTTCCCAATGTTGGGGGAGTCCAGAACAAGGGGCCACAGTTTAAGAATAAGGGGTAGGCCATTTAGAACGGAGATGAGGAAGAACTTTTTCAGTCAGAGGGTGGTGAAGGTGTGGAATTCTCTGCCTCAGAAGGCAGTGGAGGCCAGTTCGTTGGATGCTTTCAAGAGAGAGCTGGATAGAGCTCTTAAGGATAGCGGAGTGAGGGGGTATGGGGAGAAGGCAGGAACGGGGTACTGATTGAGAGTGATCAGCCATGATCGCATTGAATGGCGGTGCTGGCTCGAAGGGCTGAATGGCCTACTCCTGCACCTATTGTCTATTGTCTATTGTCTATAAATCTTCTCTACACCCTTTGCACCCTTTCCAGCATCAGTCATCGTGCATCTGAAGGATTTGCTGTTCCATTTCAGGGGGCAGTTAAGACTCTGGGCCTTTACTGGGGGCTGGAGTGACCTACAGGCCGGCCCAGAGAATGATGACAATTATCCTTCAGCAGTTGGCATAAGGCACCAGGTATGTTCTCAAGGTAATGCATTTGTCCCTTGGACATCATTACTGAAGCTACCTTTCCAGAATCAAGGGATATGGGGAGAAGACAGTAAAGGGGCACTGATTGTGGATGATCAGCCATGATCATACCGAATGGCGGTGCTGGCTCGAAGGGCCGAATGGCCTGCTCCTGCACCTATTTTCTATTTTCCTATGTTTCATTGTGAATACCTGTGTTTGGATTCAATACCCAACATAGGATTAGTACTGTGTATGAAGGAACTATGAAGGAACATATGGGGTTAGTACTGCGGAATCTGGATAGTTAATGCAGGTCTTGGGATTGATAATAAGTACCTGAACCATTGCACTGGCAACACACTAAGGACATTAACATGACTAACCTCTGAATTTACAATATGCGGCAAGCATAGCTTTCCATTTCTGCCAGTCTTCTCTGTTCTTGCGAACTGCGTCCGGTTTCTTCTTCCGAAACAGAGAAAAAAAGGTGCTCTTCTGTAAAACCCGAAGCATCCCAAAATGCTTAATAACCCGTGAAGTAAACTTTAAAGCATTGAAGTTGTAGGGTCACTGTACTCTGACAAGGGCATTTCCTGTGCTGTGGCTGAGAGGGAGATTTAACTGGGGAGATGTGGAATCCAATTGTTGAAAGTGTTATCATAAATCTAGGAGGCTACGTGTGTCGAAGGACTTAGGAGAGCAAAGGAAAGTTTCGTTTTGAGTTTTTTTAGTTTCAGTTTTGTAGTTTTCTTTAGTTTATAGAAACAGTCCCTTCGGCCCACCGAGTCCGCACGGACCAGCGATCCCCGCACACTAACACCATCCTACCAGGGACACACTGGGGACAATTTACACTTACGCCAAGCCAATTAACCTACAAACCTGTACGTCTTTGGAGTGTGGGAGGAAACCGAAGATCTCGGAGAAAACCCACGCAGGTCACGGGGAGAACGTACAAACTGCGTACAGATGGCACCCGTTGTCGGGATGGAACCCGGGTCTCTGGCGCTGCAAGCGCTGTAAGGCAGCAACTCTACCGCTGCGCCACCGTGTCGCTCCACGGTTAGAGGTGGGGTGGTGGTTTACTACAGAGTCTGTGGGGGGTTTGCACGTTCTCCCTATGACCGCGTGTTTTTTTTTTCGGGTTTTCCAGTTTCCTCTCACATCCCAAAGACGTGCAGGTTTGCAGGTTAATTGGCCTCTCTAAATCATCCTTAGTGTGCAGGATGCAAATGTGGGTTAACGTAGATCTAATGTACGGGCGATCAATGGTTGATGTGGACTCGATGGGCCGAATGGCCTGTTTCCATGATGTACAGTATCGTTAAACTAAACTAAACTGGAACGCAAGCAATATCATCAATAGTTACAAACGCCTCTCATACACCGATCAGCTATAACACTATGACCACTGACAGGCGAAGTGAATAACATTGATTATCTTGTTGCACCTGTCAAGGGGTGGGATATATTAGGCAGCAAGTGAACAGTCAGTTCTTGAAGTTGATGTGTTGGATGCAGGAGAAATGGGCAGGAGTAAAGACCTGAGCGACTTTGACAAGGGCCAAATTGTCTTGGCCAGACGACTGGGTCAGAGCATCTCTGAAACGGCAAGGCTTGTGGGGTGCTCCCGGTCAGCAGTGGTGAGTACCTACCGACAGTGGTCCGAGGAGGGACAAACCACAAACCGGCAACAGACAGGGTGTTGGGCGCCCAAGGCTCATCGACGCGCGAGGGCAACGAAGTCTATCCCGTCTGGTCCGAACCGACAGAAGGTCGACTGTGGCACAAGTCACGGAAAATTTTAATGGTGGTCACGGGAGGAATGTGTCACAATACACAGTGCATCGCACCCTGCTGCGTATGGGGCTGCACACGGAGGACCAACAGCATATTAGGCAGGTGGCCGTAATGTTTTGGCTCATCAGGTCATAATGTTTTGGCTGATCGGTGTATATACATGCCTTTGGGAGAGCGGTGGGATGGATGGGGATGGATTTGTCAGATGCTTTGGGACTCCAGGCATTTTCTGCTGGGTGGTATCGGGGCAGTTCTCTCCCTCCCAAGTCTGGTGGGGGGGTGTTGACAGTGGGGTCGTGCAGAACTGGGAACTCTCTCGCTCGCTCACTCACTGAGTCAGTGAGGCAAGGTAGGCAGCCACTCTCGCAGCCCCTGCTCGCTCTTCCCTCACAACAGTTCCTGTCATCCCCTTCTGCACTTGGTTTCTTCATTTCTAACTCTGTTCGGGTTGCGGGTAATTCTCAGGAACTGACCCGTGTCATAACCTGGGGACTTCCTGTACAAGCTAGTCCACTTTTTACTTTGCTCGTAACATCAAATGGCCCCCAACCAAGAGTCATCACCTGATGTAGCACGGATGCACATGATCGGCCACGATTGAATGGCAGAGTAGACTGGATGGGCCGAATGGCCTAATTCTGCTCCTATCACTTATGACCTGATGATGTGGACAGGAAGAACTCAGTTGGAGGACCACTTGACTGCAGTCTGAGACTGGGAAAGGAATCAACCAGGGTATGTTTAACATCACCATCCAGTCATTCCCAAAGGGCAAGGCTCAGATTGGTTTGACAGTAAAAGCCTGCACAATGGTGCATCGTATGTATATGAAGACTGGCCTCTTGGACACCGTGCTGACAGACTCTGGTATAAAACTCTGCTCCACAAAGAGTATGGGGCTAAAGCAGTGCAATTCAATGGTGCTGACCTACGGATATCTTCAGTTTAGTTTATTGTCACGTGTACCGAGGTGCAGTGAAAAGCTTTTGTTGCGTGGTAACTAGTCAGCGGAAAGACAATGCATGATTACAATCGAGCCATTTACAGTGTACAGATGCATGATAAGGGAATAACGTTTAGTGCAAGGTAAAGCCAGCAAAGACCGATCAAGGATAGTCCGAGGGTCACCAAAGAGGTAGATAGTAGTTCAGCACTGCTCTCTGGTTGTGGTAGGATGATTCAGTTGCCTGATGACAGCTGGGAGGAAACTGTCCCTGAATCTGGAGGTGTGTGTTTTCACACTTCTGTACCTTTTGCCTGATGGGAGAGGGGAGAAGAGGGAGTGGCCAGGGTGCGACTCGTCCTTGATTGTGCTGCTGGCCTTGCCGAGGCAGCGTGAGGTGTAAATGGAGTCAATGGAAGGGAGGTGGGTTTGTGTGATGGTCTGGGCTGCGTCCACAATTCTCTGCAATTTCTTGCGGTCTGGGACGGAGCTGTTCCCAAACCTTGAAGGGAAAGAGCACAATCTCACTTCACCCTATATTGACTACAGCCCCTCCTGTTTCACAATATCTATTCTAAATGTTCTCCCGTTTAACACAATCCTTGTACTAGCCTTCCATTTAACACCGAAGACAGACACAAAATGACAGGCAGCGTCTCTGGAGAGAAGGAATGTGCGAAATTTTGGGTCGAGTCCCTTCTTCAGACTTTGAAGAAATGGGTGACTTTTCAGGCCGAGACCTTTCTTCAGTTTTAGAAGGAATGGGTGCCTGTCCCGCTGAGTTACTCCAGCATTTTGTGTCTTTCTCCGGTGTAAACCAACGTCTGCAGTTCCATCCTACACCGACCATTTACACAATGTTTTCCATTCATCGCGATACCCCCTGTACATTACAGGCTGTTATTTACCATTCAGCACTCTGTAAACTGCAATCTCTCAATTATCCTAATACTCTGCACTGAACGAAGTCTTCCATTAAAATAGTGTTCTAATTGCAGCCTCCCATTTAACACAATACACAGTACTAACTAGTATTCCATTCCCACAGTGAGGAAAAAAAAATTCAGTCAGAGAGTTGTGAATCTGTGGAATTCTCAGCCTCAGAAGGCAGTGGAGGCCAATTCTCTCAATGCATTCAAGAGAGAGCTAGATAGAGCTCTTAAGGATAGCGGAGTCAGGGGGTATGGGGAGAAGGCAGGAACGGGGTACTGATTGAGAATGATCAGCCATGATCACATTGAATGGCGGTGCTGGCTGGAAGGGCCGAATGGCCTCCTCCTGCACCTATTGTCTATTGTCTATGGTCAGTACCCTGTACTAACTACAGGCTCACAGATGCACAATACTCTGTACTATTCACAAGTTCCCATCAACACGATGCCCTGAACTAGCTGCAGTCTCCCGTTTAAGACAACACTCGTGCTAACTTGCTTTCTGTTACCGCAAATCAATGCACTGCCGACCATATCCCTTTCGGCACTGTGCCATGTGCAATCCACTTTCCATTAAAAAAAATATGTGCTAACTGGTGTTTTGGCAAAAAATTGCTGGAGTAACTCAGCGGAACAGGCAGCATCTACGGAAAGAAAGAATGGGTGATGTTTCGGGTCGAGACCCTTCTTCTCGACCCGAAAGGTCACCCGTTCCTTCTCTCCAGTGATGCTGCCTGTCCCGTTGAGTTACTCCACCATTTTTGTCTATCTTCGGTGTAAAGCGACATCTGCAGTTCCTTCCCACACATGTACTAACTGGTCTTCCATGACTACAATAATCTGAACAGACTCAACTGAACTAGACTAAACTCAACCATCTTCCAGTTTAGGTTTTGAGGGAGACCCAGGTCAGGTGCAAGCATGAAACATAACAATGTTTTAGCGCACTAGAAGTAGGTGAAATCCAATTTCTGGGCCGATACACAGCAAGGGTTTAAGTTGGCGGTGTACAGTGCATGAGCCTTGGTGTTTTGCTGATTGTGGAAGTCGAGTCTATTGTTTCTTTTCTGGCTGGCGGGGAAGGCTGCAGCTGAGAGTGGCGGTCTCGAGTTCACGCCTGTCCAAGTTCACTCGCCTTCCCAGAGCTGGGGGGCACACCCGCACTTTGCACACGGGATGGTCCGTGGCTCAGAACGGATGAAAACAAGAGACGCTGTTCGGCAACAAAAGAGGTCGCTGTTATTTCTGGGACCTGATTTGAGACCAGTCCTCTGTGAACGGTTTAACACGGGAGGATCGCTGCAGTGGCAATGATCACCGGTGCCATTGTGAGGAAAGTTCAGCGAGGTTGCAGCTTCGGGCTTAATGACACAGATGAACTCCTCTGTCAGCGGCTGATATTGAACAGAGGGGCAGGGGTGACCGGAGAGAAAGCCACGCCGAATAGCGCTGGCTGTGAGAGACAATAGTTTCCTACGGTTCACTGCACACAAGCCAGGAGATTGTTTCTTGGTCAGAGAGCCAGTGCTACTGGGTTTCATTACCCCATTTGCTCAATTCTGCCCCGCAGATAAAGGGAGATACAAGAGAGGCCACTGTGTTGGTTGTTTATAACGGGATTCAATGCTGGCATGTGAAGCTGGAACCCATCTAGTTTAGTTTAGAGATACAGCGCGGAAACAGGCCCTTCGGCCCACCGAGCCCGCACCGACCGGCGATCCCCGCACACTAACACTATCCTACCCACACTAGGGGCAATTTACACTTATACCAAGCCAATTAACCTACAAAACTGCACGTCTTTGGAAACCGAAGATCTCGGAGAAAACCCACGCAGGTCACGGGGAGAACGTACAAACTCCGTGCAGACAGCGCCCGTGGTCGGGATCGAACCCGGGTCTCTGCCGGTGAAAGCACTGTAAGGCAGCAACTCTACCGCTGTGCCGCCGTGCTGTCAAATATTTCTGGCTGCAACTTTCCCCTCGCAAAGATGTCAACCAGCGGGAGCAGTCTGAGTTCTGGTTTACCGTCCCCTCAGACAGCTCACTACTTCCTCAACAAAGTGGAAACAGGCCCTTCGGCCCACCAAGTCCACACTGACCAGTCCGATCACCCGTTCACACTAGTTGTGTGCTATCCCCTTTCTCATCCACTCCCTGTGCACTTCACAGGGGCAATTCGCAGCGGCAAATCGACCCACAAACCCGCAAGCCTTTGGGACATGGGAGGAAACCTCAGCAATGGAGGAAACGCAAACGGTCACGCGGAGAACGTGCAAACTCCACACAGGCAACACCCGCGGTCAGGACCGAACCCGGGTCTCTGGTGCGGTGAGGCAGCGGCTCTACCTGTTGCACCACTGTGCTGCCTGCGTTTTGTGTGCAGCTCTCTGCGGTTGTTCATAACAAGAGGAGTTGAGTATAGGAGCAAAGAGGTCCTTCTGCAGTTGTACAGGGCCCTAGTGAGACTGCACCTGGAGTACTGTGTGCAGTTTTGGTCTCCAAATTTGAGGAAGGATATTCTTGCTATTGAGGGCGTGCAGCGTAGGTTTACTAGGTTAATTCCCGGAATGGCGGGACTGTCATATGTTGAAAGACTGGAGCGACTAGGCTTGTATACACTGGAATTTAGAAGGATGAGAGGGGATCTTATCAAAACGTATAAGATTATTAAAGGGTTGGACACGTTAGAGGCAGGAAACATGTTCCCAATGTTGGGGGAGTCCAGAAAAAAAGGGCCACAGTTTAGGAATAAGGGGTAGGCCATTTAGAACTGAGATGAGGAAAAACTTTTTCAGTCAGAGAGTTGTGAATCTGTGGAATTCTCTGCCTTAGAAGGCAGTGGAGGCCAATTCTCTGAATGCATTCAAGAGAGAGCTGGATAGAGCTCTTAAGGATAGCGGAGTCAGGTGGAATGGGGAGAAGGCAGGAACGGGGTACTGATTGAGAATGATCAGCCATGATTACATTGAATGGCGGTGCTGGCTCGAAGGGCCAAATGGCCTCCTCCTGCACCTATTGTCTATTGAATGGCGGAGTAGACTCGATGGTCAAAATGGCCTAATTCTACTCCTATAACGTGAACTTGTTTCAGGTTGAGACCCTACTGGGACATGTCAGCAGAACTATAGGCTTGTGGAGAGCAGTCTGCACCATCAGGCATCAGGGGAAATGTCACAGGATCAACATGCATTTGGAAAGGCAAGGACTGATGTGTGACACTTTATCATTTGTGCCTTTGAAATCATGTCTCACCAATTTGATTGAATGTTTGGAAGGGGTGACCAAGAAGATTGCTGAGGGCAGTGTGGTAGGCTTAGTTCTCAAGTTCACAAGTTGCAGGAGTAGAGTTGGGCCATTCGGCCCATCGAGTCCACTCCGCCATTCAATCGTGGCTGATCTCTGCCTCCTAATCCCATTTTCCTGCCTTCTCCCCATAACCCTTGGCACCCGTTCTAATCAAGAATTTGTCTGTCTCTGCCTTAAAAATATCCACTGACTTGGCCTCCACAGCCCTCTGTGGCAATGAGTTCCACAGATTAACTACCCTCTGACTAAAGAAGTTTCTCCTCACCTCCTTTTTAAAAGAGCGCCCTTTAATTCTGAGGCTGTGACCTCTGGTCCTAGACTCTCCCACCAGTGGAAACATCCTTTCCACGTCCACTCTATCCATGCCTCTCATTATTCTGTAAGTTTCAATCTGGTCCCCCCCAAACCTTCTAAACTCTAGTGAGTAGAGGCCCAGTGCTGTCAAACGCACATCATATGCCAGCCTACTCATTCCTGGAATCATTGTTGTAAGTCTACATGGACTTTAGCGAGGCCTTTAACAAGGTACTGCCTGGTCCACATGGTCTGGAATGTTAGATCATGTGGATCCAGGATGCGCTAGTCAATTGAATACACAATTGGCTTGAAGGATGGAAACAGAAGGTTGGTTTCCAGACAGGAGGCCTGCAACACGTGGTATGTATGTGGTTGTGACTGTCGCTGACACGGTTAGTAAGTTAGCGGATGACACTAACATTGGCGGTATAACGGACAGCGAAGAAGGTGAAAAGATGAATGACTTTTGAAAAATCTATTGCGTGACAAAATATTTAAAGAATGAATCGTTAAATGGGAGTTTAGTTTCGTTTAGAGACACAGCGCGGAAACCGGCCCCTTTGGCCGACCAAGTCCGCGCCGACCAGCGATCCCCGCACACGAGCACTATCCTATCATCGCAACAGGATCTGGATCAACTGGTGCACTGGGACAAGGAATGGCAAATGGAGTTTAATTCAGGTAAATGCAAGGTGTTGCATTTTGTGAGGACAAGCCACGCCAGGACATACACAGTGAATGGTAGGGCCCTGGGCCGTGTTGTAGAACAGAGAGTGAGATCTACAGGTGAGACCTTACACAGTGTCGTGAAAGTGGGTCACAGATACATAGGGTGGTGTAGAAGGCCTTTTAGCACGCTTACCTTCATCGGTCAGGATATTCAGGAGAGGAGTCGAAGGACAGGTTATATGATATACATGATATACATGATATTGGTCAGGCCACATTTGGAGTTGTGTCTACAGGTCTGGGCACCCTGCTACGGTCTGAAGAAGAGTCTCGTCTCGAAACCGTCACCCATTCCTTCTGTTCAGAGATGCTGCCTGTCCCGCTGAGTTGCCCCAGCATTTTGTGCCTGTCTTCGGTGTAAACCAGCACCTGCAGTTCCTTCCTTGGTTTATTGGTTTACTGGACCTGGAGAGTTTACTGGATCTGGAGTGTTTAAGTGATCACAAATGGCTCGATAGACTGGGTCTTTTTTCCCCTGGTACATTGGAGGCTGAGGGGTAACAGCATCGAGGTATATAAAATCAGAAGGGGCGAAGAATCGCCACAGTCTGTCCTCCAGGGCAGTGGAGTCTAAGACTAGAGGAGATAGTCAGTTCAGTTCAGTTTAGTTTGTTGTCACGTGTACCGAGGTACAGTGAAAAGCTTTTGTTGTGTGCTAACCAGTGAGCAGAAAGACAATACATGATTACAATCGATCCATTTACAGTGTATAGATACATGATAAGGGAACAACGTTTAGTGCAAGGTTAAGCCAGCAAAGTCCGTTCAAGGATAGTCCAAGGGTCACCATTGAGGTAGATGGTAGTTCAGCACTGCTCTCTGGTTGTGGTGGGATGATTCAGTTGCTTGATAACAGCTGGGTAGAAACTGTACCTTTTTGCCTTTCTATACCTTTTGCCTGATGGGAGAGGGTAGAAGAGGGAGTGGCCTCAAGGTTCAAGGTGAGAGGAGAAAGATTGAAAGGGAACATGAGGAGCAGATTTTGCAGATGGGTGCGTCACAGAACGAGCTGCCAGAGGATGTGGTGGGAACGGGGACAATTACGACATTTAAAAGACACTTGGACAAACACGTGGATAGGACAAGTTTGGAGGGAACTTGGTAAAGATGGACGAATTGAACCAAAGGGTCTGTTTTCATGCTTTATAACCCTGTATCTTTAAATGTTCCTGCACATCACCCTCTTTCAAAGAGCACATGAGAAGCTCTGAAAAGATATTATAGTGGCAACTTCGATCTTTCCTATCGAATCGTCCACGCTTGCCATCTTCACGTAGGGGTGCAGTGATGATTCTTGACGCAAACAACAACAGAGAGATCTTCACGACGTTTCAGTTTAATTAGTCGTTTATTGAAGTAGTAATACAAACAGATTAGTATTTCTCCCGTCAGAGATTTGGTACGAATTGTATCTTGCCAAGCCCCTCTCGTGTCTGAAGCATCACGTCACTGCATTCCCGATTATACTCATAATTCTGGCTCCTCCCAGCCCATACATACCCATATGCCCATATATGTATACATCTCACGACAACCCCCAAGTGCCCAAAAATAATACAGCAGGATACAAAATAATATAATATGCTAAGATAGCTCATAAACATAAATGGCTCCGACAGATATCATTCCCTGGTCAGGATGGTCAGGGAAATCCAAAATCAAATCAATGGGCTGACACATGAAAGGTTGAACCTCGCCTCACTGAATGAGGAAGCATCGTCTCTGGCTGGTGCAGAGTGCTTCCTCATTGCAACCCTTTCATTGTATGACAGGCCAACTAGATGCAAGGTGGGCTGTCCAGATGTTGGTTGCCATGGTAGCCACAGACCCAGATCTCCCCTCGACCAACCCGTTCACCCCCTCCCTCCCCCCACCCCCCACCCCTCACAAACTGCATCTGGCTGGGAGCCTGACACCCGAACTGAGAACCAAGTCCACTCTGTCTTAAACGCCCCTCCTCCACGCGACACGATAACATACGATAGAACTTTATTTATCCCAGGAGGGAAACTGGTCTGCCAGCAGTCATAAAAACACAACGAGCGAGATACATGAAAGGTGAAATTAAAGTGACGAATGGAAAGGATTGGGGATGTGCAAAGATTGGGGGGGGGGGGGGGGGAATCAGGAATCAGTCCAGGCATCTCAAAAGTAAAATCAAAGTAAGTGTCAGGGAGGGGGCGGAGTGCATGCTGCATTGAGAGAGCAGACAACAGGGAGATTAGTCGGCGATGGGAAACTGGGGAAGCGGCAGCTCCTGGCTCTCTCCATTATGTCCCTGTCCTTCACCCCAAAGAAGTAGGCGACCTGACAATGCAGCGCAGAAACCCAGCCGTGAACGGGAAACTGAGGCAAGGGTTGGAGAAACAGCCGAGTGGTTAGGCCAGGCCCCCGTTCACAGGGAAATTGCCCTTGTCCTGTCTCTGCTAACCTAATTGCCAATTAGATATCCGCAGAGACTTTCAGAGGCCAGCTCTCAAGCACATTTAATTAACAGTGCTGGGAGGAGTGTAACTCAACTGCAGTCAAAGTAATGAGTATTTTATTTGTGGTTCCTTTAAGTGCTCCCATTTCCCAGTCCCCCCCCCCCCGTCCCCCCCACAGCAGTTCACGGTGATTAAGGAGAGGCCAGACGTGGGACTCTTGATTCAGCAGCGCCCATTTCCCATAGTGCTGTCCCCCCCTCTCTGCATCGCCACTCTCTCTTCTGAAGGGACTCACTGCCATTATGCTGGTGTTTCTATTCACCACCAGGAGCCGGCAATGATTGAGTGTGGGCATTCATGCTTCAACACGGGCCTGTTTCTGCCTCTTACGGCGTCGAACAATTCCCTTATTGATCGCCTTAATCCTGTTCGGGGAGGAGAGAGGGGGGTGGTGGGTGGGGAGGGGGGGGGGTGATGGTTGGGTGCGAGGAGAGAACAAAGCATAGGAATGCGGGACCTCGGAACAAGAGCCTCACAGGGAATGCCCAGCGAGCACCGTGAGAAGGGAGAGCAGGGCGGGCAGTGGCGACATCTGACCTTTCACCCCCTCACCCCTCACCCCTCACCCCAACCCAGCAGTCGGGTGGGAAAGTACAGCAGAATTGGAGGCCGCAGTGCTTGCGAGGAGGAAGAGAAGGAAGGGGGATTATTCTCTGCAAGACCAAGGGGCAGGTGCAAGGAGGAAGCACAGCGGGAGGGAGAGGCACAGTGTTGACATTTATCATGGTGTGGGAAGGTGCCAGCCATCTACGCGAGACTGAGAGACTCTGCTAATCAGTGGACGGAGCCAAGTGTCGGAAGGAACAGCAGATGCTGGTTTAAACCAGAAGATCGACACAAAAAACTGGAGTAACTCAGCGGGTCAGACAGCATCTCTGGAGAAAATGGATAGGAGACTTTTCGGGTCGAGACCCTTCTTCAGAAGAAGAGTCTCGACCCGAAGCATCACCTATTCCTTTTCTCCAGAGATGCTGTCTGACCCGCTGTGTTACTAGTCCAGCTTTTTGTGTCGATCACAGGCTGGAAGAGAACAGGGCCGAGGTTCCAGACCAAGCCATTGGCCAGAATCCTGCCACTCACGCACACAGGGAAGTTGTTTTGTACAAAACTCAAACCTGGTCTCAGAGCAATATTCTTCTTCAATCGTCTGTGCGTGCTTTCCAAACAATTTGAGCATTTAGAGTCCTTTTTGGCATTCAGAACATTTCCCAGATCGTCTAAAATTAAAACACTCCCCGCTTCATCCCAGAAACCTGCAGCTTCCCATTTGACTGGAGCTGTGGGTAAGTGTCGGGGTCAGTGGAGCAAATGTTTTTAGGTTTATTCGTGTCACGTGTACAGAGGCAGTGAAAAGCTTTGCTTTGCATGCTATCCAGCATCCAGGGGGGCATGGTGGTGCAGCGGTAGAGTTGCTGCCTTACAGCGAATGCAGCGCTGGAGACCGGGGTTCAATCCCGACCATGGGTGCTGTCTGTACGGAGTTTGTACGTTCTCCCCGTGACCTGCGTGATCTTCGGTTTCCTCCCACACTCCAAAGACGTACAGGTTTGTAGGTTAATTGGCTTGGTAAATATAAAAATTATCCCTAGTGGGTGTAGGATAGTGTTAATGTGCGGGGATCGCTGGGCGGCGCGGACCCGGTGGGCCGAAGGGCCTGTTTCCGCGCTGGATCTCTAAACTAATCCAGGCAGATCTGATATATATAAATTCAATCAAGTCAATCTCAAGTACAATAGACAGGGCAAAGAGGAAGATAGAGTGCAGAATATAGTTCTCAGCATTGTAGCGCACTGTAGCTGAGTGTTCCTGAGTCTGGTGGTGTGCACTTTCAAGCTTCTGTAGCACCTTCTGGACAGGAGCAGAGAGAAGAAGGAATAACTGGTGTGGGACAAGATTATGATTATATTTGCTGCTTCTCTGAGGCAGAATGAAGTGTAGACGCAATCAATGGTGGGAAGTCTGGTCAGTGTGTGATAGACTGGGCGACATCTACAGCCATGCAATTTCATGCAGTTTTCAGTTCAGTCTAGTTTATTGTCACGTGTACCGAGGTACAGTGAAAAGCTTTTGTTGCGTGCTAACCAGTCAGCGGAAAGACAATGCATGATTACAATTGATCCATTTACAGTATAGATGCATGATAAGGGAATAACGTTTAGTGCAAGGTAAAGCCAGCAAAGACCGATCAAGGATAGTCCGAGGGTCACCAATGAGGTAGATAGTAGCTCAGCACTGCTCTCTGGTTGTGGTAGGACGGTTCAGTTGCCTGATAACAGCTGGGAAGGTTTTGGGCAGAGCTTCTCCCAAACCAAGCTGCGATGCGATCTGTGACAGCATGCTTTTTATCTGGTGCATCTGTAGAAGTTTTGAAGAGTCGCTGGAGACATGCCGAATATCCTTGGTCTCCTCAGGCAGATGAAGCATTGTTGTGCTTTCGTTCTGTTATATCAGTGTGGTTGCTCCACGACAGATCATTGGTAATATTAACGCCAAGATCCATGAAACTCTCAACCATCTCCACTTCCGCACCTGATTGATGCTGAGTGGGGCATTATGAATGTGGATACATTATTGTCACATGTGGCAAGTCACAGTGAGATTCTTTGCTTGCGTACCCAAGGTATGCAGATAGTCGCCCATAAAGGGCGCTTACAAAGTTACAAATTGCCCCACCGCACCGGGCCCCCCTTTGTTAATCCTCCCTCCCTCCCTCATGGCGGTCCCCCCACGCCTGGTCCCCCCCACGCCTGGTCCTCCATTGTTCATCCCTCCCCTCCCCCTGCCTCATGGCGGTCCCCCCACGCCTGGTCCCCCCCACGCCTGGTCCTCCATTGTTCATCCCTCCCCTCCCCCTGCCTCATGGCGGTCCCCCCACGCCTGGTCCCCCCCACGCCTGGTCCTCCATTGTTCATCCCTCCCCTCCCCCTGCCTCATGGCGGTCCCCCCACGCCTGGTCCCCCCCACGCCTGGTCCTCCATTGTTCATCCCTCCCCTCCCCCTGCCTCATGGCGGTCCCCCCACGCCTGGTCCCCCCCACGCCTGGTCCTCCATTGTTCATCCCTCCCCTCCCCCTGACTCATGGCGGTCCCCCCACGCCTGGTCCCCCCATGCTTGGTCCCCCCACGCCTGGTCCCCCCACGCCTGGTCCCCCCACGCCTGGTGCCCCCACCCCTGGTGCCCCCACCCCTGGTCCCCCCATGCCTAGTCCCCCACGTCTGGTCCCCCCACGCCTGGTCCTCCATTGTTCATCCCCCCTCCCCCCACCTCATGGCGGTCCCCCCACGCCTGGTCCCCCCATGCGTGGTCCCCCCACGCCTGGTCCCCCCACGCCTGGTCCCCCCACGCCTGGTGCCCCCACCCCAGGTCCCCCCATGCCTAGTCCCCCACGCCTGGTCCCCCCACGCCTGGTCCTCCATTGTTCATCCCCCCTCCCCCCACCTCATGGCGGTCCCCCCACGCCAGGTCCTCCATTGTTCATCCCCCCCCTTCCTCATGGCGGTCGCCCCACGCCAGGTCCTCCATTGTTCATCCCCCTCTCTCATGGCGGTCCGCCCACGCCGGGTCCTCCATTGTTCGTTCCCTTGGCAGCGCGGCATCCTCACTTCCGCTTGTCCGTCCCCGTCGGTCGGTCGGCGCCACCATCGACAGCTGCGCCGACCTCTCCACTAATGCTGTCAGGCCCTTTCCGGACGCCTCCGTGGCGCCAACCCCGGCCCCAGCCACGAGCTCCGTTGACCCAGGCACCGTTGGCCGTGGGCTTTGTCAACCCACGAGGCTCCACCTCCGACCCGCGAGGCTCCGGTCCACGAGGCTCCAGCCTCGGCTTCTCAAAGACGCCTCCAGAAGCAGGGGCCACAGTTTAAGAATAAGGGGTAGGCCATTTAGAACGGAGATGAGGAAGAACTTTTTCAGTCAGAGAGCTGTAAATCTGTGGAATTCTCTGCCTCAGAAGGCAGTGGAGGCCAATTCTCTGAATGCATTCAAGAGAGAGCTGGATAGAGCTCTTAAGGATGGCGGAGTCAGGGGGTATGGGGAGAAGGCAGGAACGGGGTACTGATTGAGAATGGTCAGGCATGATCACGGTGAATGGCGGTGCTGGCTCGAAGGGCCGAATGGCCTACTCCTGCACCTATTGTCTATTGTCTATTGCCTATTGACTCCTAGGCACAATACCCTCCACCCAGGTCCCTGCTGTAGAGGGGAAGAATCCCTGCGTAGAGGGACCCCCACTGGGGGAATTCGGCCCACCATGGTGGTGTTGTCTGCAAACTTATAGATAGAATTAGAGTTGAATTTGAGCTGAGTTTGGCCGAACAGTCATAAGTGTAAAGGGAGTGTAGTTGGGGATAATTTGAGTATTATGGCGGAGGAAGTATTGTCACCACGGTGGCGCAGCGGTAGAGTTGCTGCCTTGCAGCGCCAGAGACCCGGGCTCGATCCTGACTGTGGTTGCTGTCTGTACGGAGTTTGTACGTTTTCCCCGTGACCTGCGTGGGTTTTCCCCAGGTGCTCCGGTTACCTCCCACATTCCAAAGACCTACAGGTTTGTAGGTTACTTGGCTTGGTATAAATGTAAATTGTCCCTCGTGTATGTGGGGTAGTGTTAATGTGCGGGGATCGCTGGTCGGTGCGGACTCGGTGGGCCGAAGGGCCTGTTTCCGCTCTGTATCTCCGAAAAAAATCCTATGTTCACTGATCGTGCTCTGTGGGTTAGTAAGTCAAGGATCCAGTGACAGAGGGGGATTCCTAGTTGCAGGAGTTTGCAGATGAGTTTGGATGGGATTATAATGCTAAAGGCAGAGCTACAGCTAATAAATAAGCGTCGAACATTGTACTTTTTGGCTAGGGGGCAATTGTTTTGGGGGAGCAGGTAGGGGGGCATAGGCATTGAAGGATCAGCGAGGGGGGTCTTGTCTGGGTGAGCCGGGTGGCTGGCTTCTCCAAAGACAGAGCAGACAGCAGATGTCTTGATATATGAAGGTAGACACAAAATGCTGGAGTAACTCAGCGGATCAGGCAGCCTCTCTGGAGAGAAGGAATGGGTGACGTTTCGTGTCGAGACCCTTCTTCAGACTAATGTCAGGGGAGGGGGCGGGACAAAGATAGGATGTAGTAGGAGACAGGAAGACTAGTGGGAGAACTGGGAAGGGGGAGGGGAAAGAGAGGGACAGAGGAACTATCTGAAGGTAAAGTCAATGTTCATACCGCTGGGGTGTAAACTGCCCAAGCGAAATATGAGGTGCTGTTCCTCCAATTTGCGCTGGGCCTCACTCTGACAATGGAGGAGGCCCATGACAGAAAGGACAGATTGGGAATGGGAGAGGGAGTTGAAGTGCTGAGCCACCGGGAGATCAGGTTGGTTAAGGCGGACTGAGCGGAGGTGTTGATATATGAAAGTCAGCATGACTGTGAATTAGAGAACCCTTTTGCTCGGGTATGGCTACTGAGATCAACATTATCCATATTGCTCCAACATGTACTGAATTTATCCCATTTCCCTGTTTAGTTTAGAGATTAGAAATACAGCATGAACACATGCCCTTCGGCCCACTAAGTCCGTGCCAACCAGTGATCCCCATACACTAACACTATCCTACACACCGGGGACAATTTACAATTTTTACTGAAGCCAATTAACCTACAAACTATGTGTAAGAAGGAACTGCAGATGCTGGTTTAAACTGAAGATAGGCACAAAAAGCTGGAGTAACTCAGCGGGTCAGGCAGCATCTCTGGAGAGAAGGAATGGGTGACGTTTCGGGTTGAGACCCTGCTTCGGACTTTTTGTGTCTATCTTCATCCTACAAAGTATGTTTTTCATCCATGTCGTGACAGTTTGGGAGCCTCCATTCTAATGCGTGTGGATTTAGCTTGAGTTTCCCCATTCCCCCATTCTTTTCAAGTAGAGATTTCCAGACTCCAACCCTTGTGAACTCTCGTTATTGAACTCGCTGCTGCAGAAAGCAATTCTTTCTTGTTCCCAAGGCTGGCCCTCTCATCGTTTCAGACACCTCATTTGATTCTCCTCTGAGCCTCCTTGGTTCCAAGGAAAATACATCCGAGCCAAGCTGGTCTCTCTTCACCACTCTGATTCTCCATCCTCAGTAACTTCCTGGAAAATCTCCCCTCCGGCTCTATCCCACGCTTCCGACAGTGTGCTGACCAGAACTCTACTCCTTTGGCTATGAAATAATCAAAGTTATGTACAATTTGGCATGGCTCCCCTCCGCTTGTATTCTGCACTTCAATCGGTAAAGTAAGCACCTCAGACACCTGATCCACCGCACCTCCCACCCTTGGGAGATGGGTGGACAAGCACTCTGAGATCCCTTTATTCCTCCACACTTCTTATTCCCGTTCCACTTACGCTGTGTGTTCCCGTCCTCGTTTGCCCTGCCGAACTGCATTAACGAGCTGCCGAGGGCGTGCAGCGTAGGTTTACTAGGTTAATTCCCAGAATGGCGGGACTGTCATATGTTGAAAGACTGGAGCGACTAGGCTTGTATACACTGGAATTTAGAAGGATGAGAGGGGATCTTATCGAAACGTATAAGATTATTAAGGGGTTGGACACGTTAGAGCCAGGAAACATGTTTCCAATGTTGGGGGAGTCCAGAACAAGGGGCCACAGTTTAAGAATAAGGGGTAGGCCATTTAGAACTGAGATGGGGAAAAACTTTTTCAGTCAGAGAGTTGTGAATCTGTGGAATTCTCTGCCTCAGAAGGCAGTGGAGGCCAATTCTCTGAATGCATTCAAGAGAGAGCTAGATAGAGCTCTTAAGGATAGCGGTCAGGGGGTATGGCGAGAAGGCAGGAACGGGGTACTGATTGAGAATGATCAGCCATGATCACATTGAATGGCGGTGCTGGCTCGAAGGGCCGAATGGCCTCCTCCTGCACCTATTGTCTATTGTCTATTGTCTATTGTCTAACTCATGCTCTCTGGGGTGACGTCCATTAAGATCATGAGATCATAAGTGATAAGAACAGAAACGTCCCCGAAACGTCACCCATTCCTTCTCTCCAGAGATGCTGCCTGTCCCACTGAGTTACTCCAGCATTTTTGGGTCTACCTTCGGTGTAAACCAGCACCTGCAGTTCCTCCCCCCACAGTTAATAGTAAGTTAACGACCCAGCTAATGTACTGACAAAAGTACATTGAGAGACAAATAATTCAAGGAGAGTATCTCTGATGTTCTTCAAGCAGCACCATGCCTGCTTTGGACTTGTACCTAAGAGAATAGATGAAGCCACAATTTATTTCAAAACTGCCTGTCCCAATGCTGTACCCTTGGTATTGCTCTGGCGTGTAATACTGACAGCAGGAAAAATGTTCCGCATGTTGGGGGGGTCCAGAGCCAGGGGTTTACGTTTAAGAAAAAGGGGTCGGCCATTTAGGACTGAGATGAGGAAAAACGTTTTCACCCAGAGAGTTGTGAATCTGTGGAATTCTCTGCCACAGAAGGCAGTGGAGGCCGATTCACTGGATGGTTTCAAGGGAGAGTTAGATTTAGCTCTTGGGGCTAACGGAATCAAGGGATATGGGGAAAGAGCCGGAACGGGTGTACTGATCTTGGATGATCAGCCACGATCATATTGAAGGGCGGTGCTGGCTCGAAGGGCCGAACGGCCTACTCCTGCACCTATTTTTCTACATTTCTATCTAAGGGGCAGGAACAGCCAAACAGCCCGAACCTGACCGGGCATTTCACAGGATCCTGGAAGGAACAGGACACCACTGCATTCAAAAGGCCGGAACCAGCGTGGCATTGTTATTATTGTGGCACGGTGGCGCAGCGGTAGAGTTCCTGCCTTACAGCACCAGTAGTCCCCGGTTCGATCCTGACTACGGGCGCTGTCTGTACGGAGTTTGTACGTTCTCCCTGAGACCTCCGTGAAGATTTCTCCGAGATCTTCGGTTTCCTCCCACACTCCAAAGGCGTACAGGTTTGCAGGTTAATCGGCTTGGTAAATGTAAAAATTGTCCCTGGTGGGTGTAGGATAGCGTTGATGTGCGGGGATCGCTGGTCGGCGCGGACTCGGTGGGCCGAAGGGCCTGTTTCCGCGCTGTATCTCTAAACTAAACTGAACTAAACCAATAACCTGGAGGTTTGAGTTCAGAGCCATTGGCAGCAGCCGGGGAATTCATTAAATAATTTCTGGAACTAAAAAGCTGGCATCAGTGGAGGTGACCATGATTCGTAAAAACACAACCTGGCTGAGTAATGTCCTTCAGGGCAGAATCCTGCTGAGCCGGCCTCGTGTGGTGCACATACAACTCCAGACCCATAGCAACGGAGAGCATTTATAACACAGAGGGCATTGTTGTGTCGATGCTGGTTGAATACGAGCTACGCAGCGTAATCCGACCTTTCAGCACCAGGCCTGAAGCCTTGCAAGTCGCAACTCCTCGTGAAAGTGAAAAACAGCATCGTGATTACCACCGGTAAACTATCCTCTGCAATGGCCCAGCTGGCGACTCCGCTCAAGGGCTGTGTGTTAAATGTCAGCCTTGCGGCCCATGCAAGCACCCTGTGAATGAGCGAATAAAGAGGCAGACACAAAATGCTGGAGCAACTCAGCGGGTCAGGCAGCATCCCTGGAGAGAAGGAATGGGTGACGTTTCGGGTCGAGACCCTTCTTCAGACTGATGGTCGTTCAGAATGAACGAATACAGCTCAATAAACCGCGGCTCCACTTTCCCTCTCGGTTACCTTATCCTTTGGTTCACCTAAATTCCAATATTTTATTTATTCAGCATACTAAACACCTGTCGGCCTTTAGGGTAGAGAATTGTAAACGTTATAAGAACAGGCATCAGTGCATGTTATGTGCTCCAGTCTTTGGAGTAGTACCCAAATCTACAATCCTCTCTATCAGAGGCAAAGTACCTACTGAGTCACGTTTACTTCTAATGGCACTTGAAATTTAGTTTAGTACAGTCCAGTTTTGAGATACAGCGTGGAAACAGGCCCTTGGGCCCACCGAGTCCGCAGCAACCAGAGATCTCCGGACACGAACACTATCCTACGCACACTAGGGACAATTTACAATTGTTGTTGTTGTTGTTGTTCGTCCTTCGGGTTGGAAGATGACCATGACTTCACTTTCAATCTTATTATTTCCACCGCTGATTGGGATCGCCGCCAGCCGCGGTCTGCTGGCCGAGTTTGAAGTCATGACCTGCGCTTGACTTGGATTTAAGTGAGGGGGAGTTGCGCAGATTGTCGGCCTCACTCTCTGGTCCCGGCCTATCGGGCCCCAGCAGCAAGACATAGTCGAGACAGCTGGGGACAGGTCGGGATGCAGTGGATGGTCAGAAGTGAACTACGTATCTCACTCTGCCGTGTTTGCGCTCCACGGCGCTTTGCAGGGATCGTCTTTCTGCCCGTTGAACCTTCTGGTGGTTTAAGAATTATAAGAAAATAACTGCAGACGCTGGTACAAATCGAAGGTATTTATTCACAAAATGCTGGAGTAACTCAGCAGGTCAGGCAGCATCTCGGGAGAGAAGGAATGGGTGACGTTTCGGGTCGAGACCCTTCTTCAGACCTTCTGGTGGTTTCCTCCGCGCAATCCGCCGACCCCAGGCTTCACATGCAATTATACCAAGCCAATTGCAGGTCACGGGGAGAATGTACAAACTCCGTACGGACAGCACCCGTAGTCGGGATCGAACCCGGGTCTCCGGCACTGCATTCGCTGTAAGGCAGCAACTCTACCGCTGCGCCACCGTGACCGCCCAAAAATGACCGATAGGACAGCAGAGAGCAAGCTTTTGGATCTAACTATGTTTTACCCGTCCTAGAAATGTTTGATGGAACAGTGTCAATAATGCTTCACTTTATAATGTGACCTGTGCTACACTTAGATTCGATTTGGCAGTGCAGTGGAACTTTTACTCCACCTAACCCATGTTGTACTTTTCCTGCAAATAAGCACAGCCTTCACAAAGGGATATGTTTTTATTCTTTCCGTGCTAAGTTGTTGGAGGTTATTGGGCTTTGTTATGAGGGGGATGGAGCACTGGGGTGCCATTACAATTATGTAAGACCGTGATCAGGGTGGTGCAGCGGTAGCATTACTGCCTTACAGCGCTTGCAGCGCCGGAGACCCAGGTTCGATCCTGACCATGGGTGCTGTCTGTACGGAGTTTGCACGTTTGCCCCGTTTTCTTCAAGATCTTCGTTTTTTCCCACACTCCAAAGACGTACAGGGTTGTAGGTTAATTGGCTTGGTATACGTCTAAATTGTCCCTGGTGTGTGTTAGGGTAGTGTTATTGTGCGGTGCGGACTCAGTGGGCCGAAGGGCCTATTTCCACGCTGTATCTCTAATCTAGACCGACCTGGGGATATAAGGCTACATCTTATCTAAAGAGATTTTAGATTTAGAGATACAGCGCGGAAACAGGCCCTTCGGCCCACCGAGTCCGCGCCGCCCAGCGATCCCCGCACACTAACACTATCCTACACACACTAGGGACAACTTTTACATTTACCCAGCCAATTAACCTACATACCTGTACGTCTTTGGAGTGTGGGAGGAAACCGAAGATCTCTGAAAAAACCCACGCAGGTCACGGGGAGAACGTACAAACTCCGTACAGACGGCGCCCGTAGTCAGGATCGAACCAGCGTCTCCGGCGCTGCATTCGCTGTAAGGCAGCAACTCTACCGCTGCGCCACCGTGCCGCCTGTAGAGGACAGAGAGGAATCGCTAGTAAGATTCCCCAGTCTGGTTCCATGGATAATGGGTTTGCCAGATGAGGCGAGACTAGGCCTGGATTCTCTAGAGTATAGGGGAATGAGAAGTGATCTCATTAAAATATAGAACGTTCTTACAGAGCTGCAACAAGCAAGGGGGATATGTCAATGACTGAGGGGCTTAGGACCAGTCACAGAATGAGGGGTTGGCTTCCTCTTTGCAGACGGTGGTGAACCTTTGCAATTCTCTATCCCAGAGGGCAGTCATTGACTGTAGTTACAGATCATTGGATTTCTGAGAATCAGAGGATGATGCATAAAGGTGTAGCTGTGGCAGAAGATCAGCCATGATCCCGATAAACGAAGATCAACCTGGAAGGACCAGGTGTCCGAAGATGGACACAAAATGCTGGGGTAGCTCAACGGGACAGGCAGCATCTCTGGAGAGAAGGAATGGGTGACGTTTCGAGTCGAGACCCTCCCTCCTATGCCTGCTCCTGATTCTTCAGATTACGATCCTCCTGACAAGTAGTTAGGGCGGGGCCACTCATGATTGATATAAAGTCACTCCTACGAGGCCTGACCTTGTGGAAGATAATCAGAAGAAAGTGATGTTTTTTTCAGGGTTGAATAGCCTACTGTCTCTCAGTTAGGGATGTTGAACCACCTTTCAAGCCAAGGCTTTTGCGGGTGTTTTATAAAACAGAGTGTCATAGAGTCAGAGAGTGATACAGCATGGAAACAGGTCCTTTGGCCCAACTTGCCCACACCAGCCAACATGTCCCAGCTACACTAGTCCCACCTGCCCGACTTTGGCCCATATCCCTACAAACCTGTCCTATCCATGTACCTGTCTAACTGTTTCTTAAATGTTGGGATAGTCCCAGCCTCAACTACCTCCTCTGGCAGCTTGTTCCATACGCCCACCACCCTTTGTGTGAAAAGGTTACCCCTCAGATTCCCATTAAATCTTTTCCCCTTCACCTTAAACCTCTGAGTGTGGTTTATCACCTCGCAAAGCTTCCGACCAGAGAGAGGCACACCCTGATTTTTAGAGTGGAAAGCAAAACCTGATGATTTCAACTTGAGCTGAACTCTGGGAATCTCATCTGGGCCACAGGAAGATGTTTAATGACTGGAATTTGTATTGCCAGGAGCTTGAGACAAAAGGAGCGATTCATTTTGTTGATACTCAGCACGGCACGAATATTTGGGTAGGTTGCTTTAAAAAACACAGTCTCACAGCTTCAGAGGCCTGCTTCAAATTAGCATCACTTAGCAACACAGTTCTTCCCCAGCAGATTTAATCGGCCCAAGCCTTTGGGGGTGTAGTCATGGTTTAATACTGCAGTGCTCATCCCACCCTTCCTTCCCCTTTGCAATGCGATGGGCAAGGGGTATATTTTGCATTTAATCAATCCTGGATGTGTGCAGTATTCTTAATTGGCTGATTGTGTATGAGTGTGTACGCGCATGTTTAGTTTAGTTTAGAGATACTGCATGGAAACAGGCCCTTCGGCCCACCGAGTCCTTACCGACCAGCAATCCCCGCACACAAACACTATCCCACACACACTAGGGATAATTTACACTTATACCTAACTAATTAACCTACAAACCTGCACGTCTTTAGAGTGTGGGAGGAAACTAAAAATCTCGGAGAAAACCCACGGGGAGAACGTACAAACTCCGTGCAGACAGCACCCGTAGTCGGGATTGAACCCGGGTCTCCGGCGCTGTGAGGCAGCAACTCTACCGCTGCGCCTGATGTAACGGATGAGACCAGTAACTTGCACTGCCTACCACCACACATCCCAAATAGTGGATTGGGAAGTTTGGCAGCTGGGTCTTTCAGAGAGGGCGTGGGTTAATGTGAAGAATTTAGCCTCTCTTCGCATGCCACCCATGACAAGGCAATGCAGATTCCCACCACAATGACCTGCTGCAGGGAACTATCCCAGGCAGCAATGAACTCTAGCTTGCTGCCTTCAGACAAGGCCAGTTTTTCTTTTCATTCCGTGAAATGGCAGACACCAGTTGGCCCATCTTTTTTTCTCTCAGCTCATTGCGAACACGGCCCAATTCTCCCATGGTGCTGACATTTATTGCTTTTAAATACTTGTCCTGAACATTTTTTAAAGGTGTAACTCAGTCTGTTTCCATCAAACTTTCAGGGGATGCACTCAGATCATAACAATCTCATCTCCCCTCCATGTGTTTCTTGCCTTTTGCCATTGATGATGATGATGATGCTCTATTGTCACTTGCACCTGGCTTGGTGCAGTGAAATTCTTTATTTTTTGCTCACACTGTACACATTAAAGTCACCACGAAAGCTCCGACAAAGATTTGTTTAGTCTAGTTTAGAGACACAGCGTGGAAACAGGCCATTCGGCCCATCGAATCCGCGCTGACCAGCGATCCCTGCACACTAGCACTATCCCACACACTGACCAGGACATGATTGTTTCAGAGAATCTAAAAAGGAATCTGGAGCCCTGGCAATGGATGCCCCAAATCCGCGACGTAAGAACACAAGGCAGTGGCAATAGACAATAGACAATAGACAATAGGTGCAGGAGGAGGCCATTCGGCCCTTCGAGCCAGCACCACCATTCAATGTGATCATGGCTGATCATTCTCAATCAGTACCCCCCCCCGTTCCAGCCTTCTCCCCATACCCCCCGACTCCACTATCCTTAAGAGCTCTATCTAGCTCTCTCTTGAATGCATTCAGAGAATTGGCCTCCACTGCCTTCTGAGGCAGAGAATTCCACAGATTCACAACTCTCTGACTGAAAAAGTTTTTCCTCATCTCAGTTCTAAATGGCCTACCCCTTATTCTTAAACTGTGGCCCCTGGTTCTGGACTCACCCAACATTGGGAACATGTTTCCTGCCTCTAACGTGTCCAACCCCTGAAGTAACTTGCCACCGACCTAGTGTCAGGTGCCAGAACTGAACAGCTTCGGAACGACCCGAGGGAGAGCCCGATACTGCACCTGGCCACCTGTAGTGCAAACGTTGCCTCTCGTCCTTTTGAGTGCGGTGTGCATGGGATTGGAGCTGCCCCTTCTAAGTGGCAAGGTCATGAATTGCAGCCCACTGTGGAGGTGGGTGCAAAATTTAGATTGGACCACAGGATGGTCACGATCGGAGAAGCCATCTTTTGGATCATGTCTCAAGTAAACGGCAAAGATCCCACTGCTTTATTCCACAAAAGCGCAGCGGACGTTTCTCTCTTTATCCCGGTCCCTCAACCCGCCTCACCAAAAATATTACAATCTGAGTATCATTACTTTTTATTTGTGGGCATTAGGATCAAAATAATAACTGCAGATGCCGGAGATGCGGGATTAAAGGGCGCAGCGGTAGAGTTGCTGCTTTACAGCGCTTGCAGCGCCAGAGACCCGGGTTCGATCCCAACTACGGGTTTTCTCCGAGATCTTCGGTTTCCTCCTGTACTCCAAAGACACGGATTTGCGGGTTATTTGGCTTGGTGTAAGTGTAAATTGCCCCTAGTGTGTGTAGGATAGTGTTCGTGTGCGGGGATCGCTGGTCGGTGCGGACTCGGTGGGCCGAAGGGCCTGTTTCCGTGCAGTGTCTCCAAACTAAACTAAACTAAACTAAACTAAATTAAAAACAAAATGTCGGAACCACTCAGCGGGTCAGGCAGCACCTGTGGAAAGAGAAACAGGTTGCATTTTGGGTCCAGGACCCTGGTTCAAAATTTGGAATGAGAGAAAAGAGGTCATAGAGTGATACAATGTGGAAACAGGCCCTTCGGCCCAACTTGCCCAAACCGGCTTTTGATTTATTATTTGTGGGGTCTTGCTTTGTGTCGAATGATTGCTTTGAGTGTGCGAGCTTTGAACACCATTATGCCCCCGAGCATGTTCCAACGCGGTTCAGTGGCAGTGAAGTACATTTTCCGCACTGCAGGTGATGCTGGCTCCGAATGTGAACTGCAGTCTCTCAGGTGGAATCTGAACCCCAGCGTTGGCACTTGGCAGCAACATGTGTCCACTGAGCCAGCTCCTGTGGATTTCACGGAGAGTATCGGTATTAAGGGTTGTAACAGCGAGGGTCTGAGAGAAACATTTTCTTGGCGCGTATCGGAAGGATAAAACTGATCAAACACTTCCTGTTTTGCAAAACAGGTGGATAATATTTAGCAGCTCATAGATCCAGAGAAAATCCATATTTGATCCCCAGCAGAAAATCCCAGCATCTCCTTCTTAATAACTCCTGTTATACAAGACCCCCAAGCCAAGAATAATATTTTCTGGCAAATGAGTCATGTGTGTATCTGGTTTAACCCAGAAATTACCATAAAATCCAGACCAAAACTCACTTCTGGAGCTCTCCAACTGAGCTTGTAAAAGGGAATAGCTTGTCTTTCTTGAAGCATACTCTCATGTTGGATAGCCCCTTGGGTTGCCCGAATCCAGTACTCTGTTTTCTGCCTCCTCTCCTGAAGGAACCCTTTGTGTTTGCAAACGACCTCCCCATCTCCACCAGTCGAAGAGCAGGTAAGGCTGTGGGCAGATCAGCTATCACCATATTGAAGGCCAGGGAAGGCTTAAGGCCAAACGGCCTGCTCTTTCTTCTGTTATATGTTCTTCCTCCTTATACTATCCCCTCCATAAATCCACGCTCATCATTCCTGGAACATAGTTAAGGTGGCACACTTGCTGCCTCACAGTGCTTGCAGCACTCCGGGGGTTCGATCCCAACGACGGGAGCCGGCTGTACGGAGTTTGTACGTTCTCCCCGTGACCTGCGTGGGTTTTCTCCCAGATCTTCGGTTTCCCCCCGCATTCTAAAGACGTACAGGTTTGTAGGTTAATTGGCTTGGTTTATGTGTAGATTGTCCCTAGTGTGTGTGTGTGTAGGATAGCGTTAGTGTGCGGGGACCGCTGGTCGGTGTGGACTCGGTGGGCCGAAGGGCCCGTTTCGGCTCTGCATCTCTAAACTAAACTAAACTAAATATTTCAATAGTTCCGATCGTATTTCCACTCCGAGGAAACGGGTACGTTTCTTACCCGAGGCACAAATGAAGTTCTATGTGATTCTGACGAAGGTAAACTATCTCTGCTCAATGTGTCCCTCAACATTTGACTTGGTTGACCATGGCTTCATCTCTTGTGTCTCTGCAACCCCTGTCAGGTCGAACTGCACTTGTATCTATCTACATGACGAGCTGCCTCTGGGAGGTGAAATCTCATCAGGGGTCCCTACCATCCAGACCATACCGTCAAATCATCACTACTGTTCAGTTCCAGTCCAGTTCAGTTCAGTCTTAGTTTATTGTCATGTGTACCGAGGCACAGTGAAAAGCTTTTGTTGCGTGCTAACCAGCCAGCGGAAAGACAATACATGATTATAATCGAGCCGCACACAGTGTACAGATGCATGATAAGGGAATGACGTGAAGTCTTGAAGTCACACGCCACTAAGTTCAGGAACAGCTACTGCAACTCAAGTCAAGTTTATTGCCGTATACAGCATACAATTACGGTGAGGTTATATGATACAATGAAAAATCTTGCAGCAACATCACGAGTGCATAGATCACATAAAAACAATATTCACTGTATGATCAGTCTGAAGAAGGGTCTCGACCCGAAACGTCACCCATTCCTTCTCTCCTGAGATGCTGCCTGACCTGCTGAGTTACTCCAGCATTTTGTGAATAAATATTCACTGTCCTCCCGATTAATTTTACTGATTGTATGATTCGTTGTCACCTTCCCCTCAGCCAATGAACCATTCTATATTTCCTTGATCGTCGTCTGCTTTGATCTGTCGTTTTCACACCTTTCCCTTCCATATCTCTAGTCTTCCTCTCCCTGACTCTCAGTCTGAAGAAGGGTCTCGACGGGAAACGTCGCCCATTCCTTCTCTCCAGAGATGCTGCCTGTCCCGCTGAGTTACTCCAGCCTTTTGTGTCCATCTTCGGTGTAAACCGGCATCTGCAGTTCCTTCCTTCACAAATTATACATAAATTGCATGTAACATTTATAAAAGAAAGAAGACAGTGTAAGAAACAAGACATGAATGCAAAAACTATTTAAATAAAAACAAGTCCATGGTAGACACACGAGGTGGAGTGGAGAATTCTATTGTTGAGGTTGGATCAGCGTTGTGCAGGTGGGTACTGGAATTTTAGTTTAGTTTAGTTTAGAGATACAGCGTGGAAACAGGCCCTTCGGCCCACCGGGTCCGCACCGACCAGTGATCCCCGCACATTAACACTATCCCACACACACTAGGGGACAATTTGCACTTATACCGAGTATTCAAACCCAAGCCAATTAACCTACAAACCTGTACGTCTTTGGAGTGTGGGAGGAAACCGAAGATCTCGGAGAAAACCGACGCGGTCACGGGGAGAACGTACAAACTCCGTACAGACGGCGCCTGTAGTCGGGATCGAACCTGCGTCTCCGGCGCTGCAGGACGTGGCAAGGCAGCAACTCTACCGCTGCGCCACCGCGCCGCCCAGAATATGATAGTTGCGGAAAATAGCTGTTACTGAACCTGATTCTGTGAAACCTCAGATCTCTGTACCTGCTCGATGGTAGTGGTGAGAAGAGCACATGGCTACGATAGTGAGGATAGATGTGACTTCCTTGAGCTTCGTGTAGATGCTTGGATGAAGGAGTGGGCGGAAGAATCTTGAACCAACCCACACAACCCTAATCCTTTCTCAGCAATGGAACCCTGGAGACCATTTCTTGAATTCAATGGGCTTGTTTTCGAGTTGTATTTTGCACTCTTGTCTTTTAAGTTCTTGTAACTGCCTAGTAGAATTTATGTGTCATTTATGACTATTTTACGTGTAATAGATTTTTTTTTGTACCTGTACCTCATATGACGTATGCATATGACTGTAAGATAGACACAAAATGCTGGAGTAACTCTGCAGGACAGACAGCATCTCTGGATGGAAGGAATGGGCAATGTTTCAAGTCGAGACCCTTCTTCAATCTCCAGAGATGCCGTTGTCAAGTCGAGACCTTTCATCAGTCCCAGTGAGTTACTCCAGCATTTTAGTTTAGTTTAGTTTAGTTAACAGATACGGCGCGGAAACAGGCCCTTGGGCCCATCGTGTCCGCGCCGACCAGCAATCCCCGCACACTAACGCTACCCTACACACACGAGGGACAACTTCCATTTATACCAAGCCAATTAACCTGCAAACCGGTACGCCTTTGGAGTGTGGGTGGAATCCGCAGATCTCAGAGAAAACCCACGTGCTCATGGGGAGAGCGTACAAACTCCGTGCAGGCAGCACCCGTAGTCGGGATGGAACCCGGGTCTCCGGCACTGCAAGCGCAGTAAGGCAGCAACTCTACCGCTGCGCCACCGCGCTCCCCTTCTTGTGTCTACCTTTGTTGTAAACCAGCAACTGAAGTCCCTTCCTCCACATGTGACAGTAAAATTGATTGGACTCGACATGACTTACCTGGCTCCCAGGTCTCTGGCGCTGTAAGGCAGCAGCTCCACCATTGTGCTGCCCCAGGTAGAGGAGAGTGTTCGTTGAGGGGAACTGATTGCGCCTCCAGCAAATTGTTTGTTTTTTTTGCTCACTCACGATCGTGTCAGCAGTTTCAGATATTGATTTCCCTGTCTGCAATGACACTCCTTTTATGCCCACTATTTGCTTCTATATTTGTCCCATCACCGCCCCCTTGTACATGCCTTCACCGTTCTGTTGTTGCCATCGACCCTGTCACAGGCATCTCTTTTGTTTACTCTACTTAATGTAAAACGTGCTTTATTTGCATGGTCTAATTCTGGTGAGAGGTCGTTGACCTGAGGCATAAGTGCCGTTTCTCTCTCCATGGAGCTCGCTGAGTATTGTTTCATTCATTTCTGCTCTTTGAAAAACTTGTCCGATTAGTCTCACTTCCCCCCCAATGCTTTGCAAACAATTCATTTTCAATGGTCCCCAGCTCTGGATGTGGTCAACAAAGTAACTGAAGAGGTCCTTCAACATAGGTAGAGACAGAGACCGATTCACAACAGTTTTGGAGCTTGGTTGAAGCAGGCTAATGGTCCACTGATTTTGGGTGTTGCAAGGGAACAACTCGTATGCCGTGTGCAATTGGTCTGCATTAAAAGACGATGATGTTCTTGAGATCCAGGATGCTCAGTGCTAGGTATTGTGTGAATGCGGCAATCCACAATACGGTGTTTGCTTCAATGACAGGCCTTTGTTGCACAGGACTACAGTGGCAGGAAATTGTCCATTATCCCAATCAATAAAACTAATGGTCTCAATAGCGTAGGTACAATAAAAAATCTTGCAGCAGCAGCATCACGGGTGCATAGACACACAAATATTCACTGTCCTCCTGGGTTAATTTTACTGATTGTATGATTCGTTGTCGCCTTCCCCTCCGTCAACGATGAACCATTCTATACTTCCTTGATCATCGTTTGCTTTGATCTGTCATTTTCACACCTCACCCTTCCATATCTCTGGTCCCCCTCTCCCTTGGCTCTCAGTCTGAAGAAGGGTCTCGACCCGAAACGTCACCCATTCCTTCTCTCCAGAGTCCCGCTGAGTTACTCCAGCATTTTATATTATTTAGATTGTTACAGAACGCCTAAATCTACCAGGATTGTTCATCCACTGGGCCCCTTATCTTTACTTCATACTAAATAGATAACTAGACCAAGTGGACCCGTTGGGCCCAAACCTCACCTCCCCCTCCCCTCTCCGCCCCCTCCCCCCCCCCACCCCCTCCCTTCCTCTTCCCTCCCCCTCCCTCCCCTCCCACTCCCTACCCCCTTCCCCTCCCCCTCCCCCTTCCCCTCCCCCCAACCTCCCCCTCAACCCCCCTTATCCACCCTCCACATCCTCCCCCCTCCCTCCCCCGTCCTTCCACCCCCCTCCCTCCCTAGGAGATAGATTTAAACTTTAAAACGTGAATAACTTTAAAAATATAACACCGATTTTAATGAAACTTCGTCCATTAGCACCAAAGGGACGACGGTGAATAAGGTGGGCCTAAAATTGTTGCGCTATCATGTACCGTTTCAGGAACAAACAAACAAACAAACAAGAGTTTTAGTGTATAGATGACATGCCTGCTGAAAGCTTTTTGCCTCTCCGTCCTTCTTTAAGAGGCTCTTTCAAATCTACCACTCTGGCCAAGCCTTTGGTCACCCCTTCACAGCGTCTCTCTATGGAGCTTGGTGTCAACCAGATCACCATGGATCTCTTCCCCACTGAGGCCAGGCGCCAGCCCTCGGACACCTCCTCCTACTTATCCTTAGACCATGATCCCACAAGTGGAGCACCAGGCCAGAATCCCACAGCCCATTTGTGATTTGATCACTTCCGGCTGTCTGCCCTGCTCAGCCTCCAACCTTATCCTTTCCCAGCCCCGCACAGCCCAGTTTTACTTTCTCCCCAAAATCCATAAAAACAACTGCCCTGGCAATTATCCCTGGCATGAGTTGCGTTTTGTAGGCTAATTGAAGATGAATAGAGAGGAACTACGGTTCAAGGAGGTATTACCTTAAAATTAGATCAAGGTCATGTTTGGAAGGAGTTGTACATATAACGTCAGGGAGATCCATCATTTTTCACCCCTTCCCCCTGAACGAAATGAGGCAGCAACGATGGGGAAATAAAAGAGGAGCTGTATAGGTTTTGTTTCAGCTGTGGCAAACATGGTTATAGAACTGTGCCCGATAAACAGTGGAGGTACAGATCAGCTTGGATCAGGGAAAATGGCAGGACTTGCCTAAGGGGCTGAATGGCCTACTTTTCCTTCTGCATCCCCGGTGCTGGGGGGAAGAAGTACGATCACAAAGTGTGTAATCAGGCAGCTAATGACGAGGAGAGAGAAACAGAGTCTTTATGTTTCAGGCCATTGTCCGTTCGTTAGTTTGTGCTTTGCAATAATGAAAATAGCGTCGGACTAGGAAGTAGATGGCCACCCGGCACAGCACAGCACAGCACAGCACAGCGAGAAGCCTCTTTGCAAGAGGTTTGCACGACCAAAAGAGAAAACTAAATAAAAGAGCAAACTCAACTTAACGCAGAGAGAGATTTAAACAAGTTTGAAAAAGTCCAATACCACATGTGTTGTGACACAGGCCTTTAATATGTACCAGCTGAGCTGTGGTGAAGGACTGGGTGTGAGATGTTTGCTTTGTAAAGCACTGCTCTCATTTTAAAGTTCACAAACTCTTCGATTAATGGGCAAAACAAAGTGGGAATGAATGACAGAATAGTATTCATACAGGCCCATAAACCACAAATATGCTCTGCCCTAGATTGCCAAACAAGCCACAGTCCTTTCCTAATTTATTGTTAATCCAAGTACTTGAAAACATAACTGCCAACTCTTTGTTCCTTTCAAACAGTTTCAAGCGTTCCCCGTGCTATTTCCCTTCAGTTGTCACACTCTTTCATAGAAACATAGAAACATAGAAAATAGGTGCAGGAGTAGGCCATTCGGCCCTTCGAGCCTGCACCGCCATTCAATATGATCATGGCTGATCATCCAACTCAGTATCCCGTACCTGCCTTCTCTCCATACCCCCTGATCCCTTTAACCACAAGGGCCACATTTAACTCCCTCTTAAATATAGCCAATGAACTGGCCTCAACTACCTTCTGTGGCAGAGAATTCCACAGATTCACCACTCTCTGTGTGAAAAAAAACGTTCTCATCTTGGTCCTAAAAGACTTCCCCCTTATCCTTAAACTATGACCCCTTGTTCTGGACTTCCCCAACATCGGGAACAATCTTCCCGCATCTAGCCTGTCCAACCCCTTAAGAATTTTGTAAGTTTCTATAAGATCCCCCCTCAATCTTCTAAATTCCAGCGAGTACAGGCCGAGTCTATCCAGTCTTTCTTCATATGAAAGTCCTGCCACCCCAGGGATCAATCTGGTGAACCTTCTCTGTACTCCCTCTATGGCAAGAATGTCTTTCCTCAGATTAGGAGACCAAAACTGTACGCAATACTCCAGGTGTGGTCTCACCAATACTCCAGGTGTGGTCTCACCAATACTCCAGGTGTGGTCTCACCAATACTCCAGGTGTGGTCTCACCAATACTCCAGGTGTGGTCTCACCAATACTCCAGGTGTGGTCTCACCAATACTCCAGGTGTGGTCTCACCAATACTCCAGGTGTGGTCTCACCAATACTCCAGGTGTGGTCTCACCAATACTCCAGGTGTGGTCTCACCAATACCCCAGGTGTGGTCTCACCAATACTCCAGGTGTGGTCTCACCAATGCCCTGTACGGTTTTCCCATAAAGGCACGAGCTCCAGTCCTTTCTCATGCTTTCCTTGCATCTCCTATTCCTCCGACAATTTCCTCCTGCTTTACGCACTCCCCTGCAAAGCTTTACCCATCTTCTGTCTCCTCTCCTCTCTCCCCTCCCTTCTGCTCCTCTGCTTCCACCCCTGCTTCCCTCCATGCTCTTGTTCCTCCACTGCTTTCACATAGGAACATAGAAAGTCGATGTAGGAGGAGGCCATTCGGCCCTTCGAGCCAGCACCGCCATTCAATATGACCATGGCTGATCATCCAGAATCAGTAACCTGTGCCTGCCTTCTCCCCATGTCCCTTGATTCCGTTAGCCCTAAGAGCTAGATCAAACTCTCTCTTGAAAACATCCAGTGAATTGGCCTCCACTGCCTTCTGTGGCAGAGAATTCCACAGATTCACAACTCTCTGGGTGAAAAAGTTTTTTCTCGTCCCAAATTCTTAAACTGGGACTCCTGGTCCTGGACTCCCCCAACATCGGGAAAGCTTTTTCCTGCTTCTAGCCTGTCCAATCCCTTAAGAATTTTACAAGTTTCCACTCCTCTGCACTTCTTTCCACTCTTTCCACTCTTTCCACTCCTTCTCTAACTCACCATCTCCTGTTCCTATTCCTCCTCCACTCTTGCCTTCCCTATCTCCTTTTTTAATCTTACTAAATAACCTGTATAGAAGTAAGAGTAAGCCATTCAGTCCCTCATCTCTGCTCTGTACTCAGCAAGATCATGGCTAACCAGTTAGCTCGGCACCAGTTCCCTATGCTAAACCCTAAGTCCACGCTCAGCCACTTCCACTTCTTCCTTCCTCCTGCCCTCCTGCTGCTCATCCTCCAACTGATTCTCCCTCTCCCTCATCCTATTCCTATTCCTCGTCCTGCCTGCCTGCCTGCCTCCTCCTTCTACAGTGGGATGTCTCTTCGGACCTCCATTAGGAATGATAGAGCCCTAGTATCACACTGCACAGACACAAGCCCTTCGGCCACTGTCTGCACTGACCAACCTTTTACACTAATCCTACATTAATCACATGGGCCTCCTCCAGTGCCATAGTGAGGCCCACCGGAAATTGGAGGAACAGCACCTCATATTTCGCTTGGGAAGCTTGCAGCCCAGCGGTATGAACATTGACTTCTCCAACTTTAGATAGTTCGTCTGTCCCTCTCTTCCCCACCCCCCCCCCCCCTTCCCAGTTCTCCCTCTATCTTCCTATCTCCACCTATATCCTTCCTTTGTCCCGCCCCCCCTGACATCAGTCTGAAGAAGGGTCTCGACCCGAAACGTCACCCATTCCCTCTCTCCTGAGATGCTGCCTGACCCGCTGAGTTACTCCAGCATTTTGCAAAATAAATACCTTCGATTTGTACCAGCATCTGCGGTTATTTTCTTACACTACATTAATCACAATTATTTAAATATCCGCGTATCCCCCATCAACTCCTCAAGATTTTACCATTTGCGGGTGGCACAGCGATGCAGATGATAACGCTGCTGCCTCACAGCACCAGAGACCCAGGATCGATCCTGAACGTGGATGCTGTCTGTGTGGAGTTTGCACGTTCTCTCCCGTGACCATACTGGATTCCTCCGGGTGCTCCGGTTTCCTCCCACATTCCAATGAGTGTGGGTTTGTCCGGTGATGTGTAGGAAGGAACTGCAGATGCTGGTTTAAACCGAAGACAGACTCACAAAGAGACCCGAAACAACACCTATTCCTTTTCTCCAGAGATGCTGTCTGACCCGCTGTGTTACTCCAGCTTTTTTGTGTCTGTCTTGGGTTTGTAGGTTAATTAGGCTCTGTAAAATTGTTTCTGATATGTCAAGAGGGGATGAGAAAGCAGTATAACATAGAACTAGTCTAAACAGATGTGCAGGAGGGTCTCGATGCAAAACGTCGCCCATTCCTTCTCTCCAGAGATGCTGCCTGTCCCGCTGAGTTACTCCAGCATTTTGTGTCGAAACAGATTGTTGGCATGGACCCGGTGGATGGACCCCAAGGGCCCTACAGCATGTCTCCATGTGTATCTCTAAACTAATTGACCCACATAGATTGGGTGATTTACAATGGCCAAATAACTCACGTGTTTTTGGGATGTGGGAGGAAGCCTGAGAACCCAGAGGAAACCCACACATAGGGAGAATGAGCAAACGCCACACAGACACAGCACCAAGGTAAGAATTGGACCTGGGTCTTTGGCACTGTGAGGCAGTTGTCCTACTAGCTTTACAGACCTGGGTTCCATCACCAACTACCGGTGCCGGCTGTACGGAGTTCTCCCTGTGATCTGCGTGGGTTTTCTCCGAGATCTTCGGTTTCCTCCCACACTCCAAAGACGTACAGGTATGTAGGTTAATTGGCTGGGCAAATGTAAAAAATTGTCCCTAGTGGGTGTAGGATAGTGTTAGTGTGCGGTGATCGTTGGGTGGGCGCGGACCCGGTGGGCCGAAGGGCCTGTTTCTGCGCTGTATCTCTAAATCCAAAAATCTAAAATCTACGGGTGCTGTCTGTACGGAGTTTGTACATTCTCCCCGTGATCTGCATGGGTTTTCTCCGAGATATTCAGTTTCCTCCCACACTTCAAAGACGTACAGTTTTGTAGGTTAATTTGCTTGGTAAATGTGAAAATTCTCCCTCATTTGTGTAGGATGGTGTTAATGTGCGGGGATCGCTGGTCGGCGCGGACCCGGTGGGCCGAAGGGCCTGTTTCTGCGCTGTATCTCTAAATTAAACTAAGCTTTAGTGGTGCTTCTTCGCTGTTCCATTAAATTTGGACCATCTCCGTGATCCAGTGAACCATTATCAACGTGAACCATTCAGAGAGAGTGTCCAAAGAACTAGGGTGGATGGTGACGCAATGTTGGCAGTGGTAGCGGATAAAACATAACATGGTCGGCGGCGGCAGCGGCGGTGGTCCCGGCCAGACGGTGAGAGTGAGCAGCAGCCGCAGTATCGGTGGGTCTCGGCCTGGGATCGTCCGGGAAGGCGGTGAGGGTCGGTAGAAGCGGCCAAAGTTGGTACTGGTCGGCACGGTGGTGCAGCGATAGAGCGAATGCAGCTCCGGAGACTCAGGTTCGATCCTGACTACGGGCGCCGTCTGTACGGAGTTTGTACGTTCTCCCCGTGACCTGCGTGGGTTTGCTCCGAGATCTTCGGTTTCCTCCCACACTCCAAAGACGTACAGACCCAGTTAATTGACTGGGTAATATGTAAAAATTGTCCTTAGTGTGTGTTGGATAGTGTTAGTGTGCGGGGATCGCTGGGCGGCACGGACCCGGTGGGCCGAAGGGCCTGTTTCCGCGCTGTAACACTAAATGTAAAAATCTAAATGGTCCTCATGGCAGCGATGACATCCCAGGTCTCGGTGGCCGGGCAGGCTGCGCAGTCTCAAGAGGGGTCTCGACCCCAAACGTCACCCATTCCCCCTCTCCAGAGGTTCTGCCTGTCCCCGCCGAGTTACTCCGGCGTTTCGTGTTGTATCTCGTTGGCAGTGCTCGGACAGCTGAGCATTGAATCATCCTGTCATAAAATGGCATTGACTGAAATGATCTGTGAACTTGCGCAGATAAAGAACATCTCCATCTTCTCCGATGGGGAACCTGCAGGAATGCCTTGAAGTTCACATTGGATGCTGTGGCACTCCGAGACCCTGGCGCTAACCCAAGGTTATAGGTCATTGAGTCACAGAGTGATACAGTGTGGTAAAAGGGGATCTTATCGAAACGTATAAGATTATTAAGGGGTTGGACACGTTAGAGGCAGCAAACATGTTCCCAATGTTGGGGGAGTCCAGAACCAGGGGCCACAGTTTAAGAATAAGGGGTAGGCCATTTAGAACGGAGATGAGGAAAAAAAAATTCAGTCAGAGAGTTGTGAATCTGTGGAATTCTCTGCCTCAGAAGGCAGTGGAGGCCAATTCTCTGAATGCATTCAAGAGAGAGCTAGATAGAGCTCTTAAGGATAGCGGAGTCAGGGGGTATGGGGAGAAGGCAGGAATGGGGTACTGATTGAGAATGATCAGCCATGATCACATTGAATGGCGGTGCTGGCTCGAAGGGCCGAATGGCCTCCTCCTGCACCTATTGTCTATTGTCTAAAAGGCCCTTCGGCCCAACTTGCCCACACCGGCCAACAAGTCCCAGCTACACTAGTCCCTGCGTTTGGTCCATATCCATCCAAACCCGTCTATCCGTGTGCTTGTCTAACTGTTTCTTAAACGTTGGGATAGTCCCAGCCTCAACTTCCTCCTCTGGCAGCTCGTTCCATACACCCACCACCCTTTGTGTGAAAATGTTGCCCCTCAGATTCCACTAGCTTTAGTGGTGCGAAGAGACACCACTAGGTCAACTGCCTCACAGTGCCAAATCTTTTCTCCTTCGCCTTGAACCTTTGTCCTCTCTCTGGTCCTCGATTCCCTTACTCTGGGCTAGAGACTCTGTGCGTCTACCCAATCTATTCCTCTCTTGATTTTATACACTTTATCCGGCAGCCATCGTGATTGAAGACGGTGGGGGGGGGTTAGGTTTAATGCTGGCCCTCTGTCCCTGTGCCAGAATATGTGGGAGCAAAGCACAGGATTGCTGAGGGAACTCGGGGGGCCTTGAGTTGGGCCAAGCCACAAGGGGCTGGGAGGTTCCAAAGCAGTGGCTACCTCCCAGCATGCTGCTGACTGCCAGCCTTCCAGGATTGTCCTGGCGTCTCCAGGAATTAAACACTAATTCACCAACACTGCTGTGGGTAATCCGAGAGAAAAACCGTAATGGGTATTAAAATAATAGTGTTTTGATTTCATTCTCTTTGGCCGATTTTGGTTCATGTTGTGCAGTCGCTGGCAGTGGGTTGAAAGGCAGTTTGACTGGGCGGGGCAGATACAGGCCAGGGGTCTGGAGAGGGAACTTGCACTGATATGTGAACTCGGAGTTTGAAATGGGGGCTGCATTGTACCTTGCAGGGTGTCCTGCATCGTAGCTTGCCCATTACAGCTCTTCCAACCAAGCGAACGTGTCAGGGTTCTAGGTTAATTCCCGGAATGGCGGGACCATCATATGTTGAAAGACTGGAGCGACTAGGCTTGTATACACTGGAATTTAGAAGGATGAGAGGGGATCTTATCGAAACGTATAAGATTATTAAGGGGTTGGACACGTTAGAGGCAGGAAACATGTTCCCAATGTTGGGGGAGTCCAGAACAAGGGGCCACAGTTTAAGAATAAGGGGTAGGCCATTTAGAACAGAGATGAGGAAAAACTTTTTCAGTCAGAGAGTTGTGAATCTGTGGAATTCCCTGCCTCAGAAGGCAGTGGAGGCATTCAAGAGAGAGCTAGATAGAGCTCTTAAGGATAGCGGAGTCAGGGGGTATGGCGAGAAGGCAGGAACGGGGTACTGATTGAGAATGATCAGCCATGATCACATTGAATGGCGGTGCTGGCTCAAAGGGCTGAATGGCCTCCTCCTGCACCTATTGTCTATTGTCTATTGTGTCGCAAGGAACTGCAGATGCTGGTTTAAACTGAAGCTTTCAACAAAAGAAGCCGGGGTAACTCAGCGGGTCAGGCAGCGTCTCTGGAGAAAAGGAACAGGCGACGTTTCGGGTCGAGACCCTTCTTCACACTGAGAGGCAGGGGAAAGGGAAAACGAGAGATGGAGACGGTGATGTGGAGAGATCTAGAACAAATGAGTGAAAGGGATGCAAAAAAAGTAACGATGTTAAAGTGGTATGAATATTGATTTCTCTAACACCTGCATTCCCCCTCTCTCCATCCCACCTCCACCCTAGTTATATCAGCTTCAAAGTCGCTTGTTGAGTCTCATGCCTGACCTGCTGAGTTACTCCAGCATTTTGTGAATAAATACTTCTCATTGTCTGTACTCGTTTTCACCTAACAAACAGCCAGCAATGGCCTGCTTCCTTTGTCATCGTTACTTCTTTACATATCTTTCATTCATTTGTTCTGTATCTCTCTACATCACCGCCAAAAATCTCTTTGTTTCCCTGTCCCCTGATTGAAGAAGGGTCTCGACCCGAAACGTCACCTATTCCTTTTCTCCAGAGGTGCTGCCTGAACCGCTGAGTTACTCCAGCTTTTTGTGTCTTGCATCCAAGCAAAGTGGAGATACAAGTCAAGTCAAGTTTATTTGTCACATACACATACACGATGTGCAGTGAAATGAAAGTGGCAATGCCTGCGGATTGTGCACAAAAAAGAATTACAGTTACAGCATATAAATAAAGTTAATATAGAGAAGACAAAATGTAGTCCCTGGAGTTATAATAGTTAACAGTCCTGAAGGCCTGTGGGAAGAAACTCCGTCTCATCCTCTCCGTTTTCACAGCGTGACAGCGGAGGCGTTTGCCTGACCGTAGCAGCTGGAACAGTCCGTTGCTGGGGTGACAGGGGTCCCTCATAATCTTGCCTGCTCTGGATCTGCACCTCCTGATGTATAGGTCCTGCAGGGGGACGAGTGTAGTTCCCATGGTACGATCTGCCGAACGCACTACTCTCTGCAGGGCCATCCTATCCTGGGCAGAGCTGTTCCCAAACCAGACTGTAATGTTGCCGGACAGGATGCTCTCTACAGCCCCAGAGTAGAAGCAATGAAGGATCCTCAGAGACACTCTGAATTTCCTCAGCTGTCTAAGGTGGTAAAGGCGCTGCTTTGCCTTACCCACCAGTGCGGCAGTGTGCGTTGCCCATGTCAGATCCTCTGTGATGCGGACTACTAGGTATTTAAAACTGCTCACCCTATCCACAGTAGACCCAGTTATCTCCAGTGGCGTGTACGTCCTTGGATGTACTCAAAGAGCTCAGAGCAAGCGACGGAGTGGATTCAGTGTCTCTGGGTGGATTTGCTCCTGCTTGCTTGCGGCTGCTGCTTTCAATTCCTCCTGTTTGTCGCGGCTGGGCTGTGCTGTGCTGTGCAGACATTCCCCGGAATTACCTTCCCTTCGCTGACTCCAGGGAGCTGGAATTCCCACGTTCCCCTGCGGAGCGTGACACAGTCAGCACAATGAAGGCCCCATTAGAAATGCACATTTACATAAAGGATGCACCACCAAACATGGCCTCACAAGAGTTCCTTATTCCCCCCCCTCTCTCCCCCCACCCACTGAAGTTACTGAGCAGTAATTAGCTGCGTGCTGACACACACGTTTGTGCTGTTTGGCTGCCCTGAAGCAGTCCCAGCAACAGGACCACACAAACGGGATGCCCCGCCATTGTCGCCGAGCCGACCTTGCCCGCTCTCTCCTTTGACCTGTGACTGGAGCACAAAGGCCGAGCTGCTGTTTGTGGGATAATGCGGGGCTGGCTGGTGTCACATCATTTCATCACGCCCGCGGTCGACTTCTGAGAGCCAGCGATCCACAACCAAAATAGGCAGGACAGAGACAGTAGGGTGGGAAGTTCAGGATCACGTGCCCCCCGGGCCTTTGCTGCCAGTACAATCAGCCTTTGTCACAAGTGTCCCCTGAACACAGGGCCAGGTGCTTCTTGAGAAGGGCACGTAGCCTTCAGTTACGCCAGACCGGTCTCTATCCTTCACCCTCCGAAACCTTTCAGGGCAATCTCTGCTCCCCTCGTTCCTCACCCTTTATCCAGTTCGTTCACGATGACCTGTGCAGGAAGGAACTGCAGATGCTGGTTTAAGCCGAAGATGGACACAAAAAGCTGGAGGAACTCAGTGGGACAGGCAGGGATCTCTGGAGAGAAGGAGTGGCTGACGTTTTGGGTCGAGACCCCTCTTCAGAGTCTGGAGAAGGGTCTCGACCTGAAAAGTCACCCATTCCTCCTATCCAGAGACGCTGCCGGTCCCGCTGAGTTACTCCAGCATTGTGTGTCTGTCTTCGGGCTAATTCAACACGTGTCCAGGGTTGAAACTCGGGACTAGCCCAGTCTGCACTACATATCATATCATATCATATCATATCATATATATACAGCCGGAAACAGGCCTTTTCGGCCCTCCAAGTCCGTGCCGCCCAGTGATCCCCGTACATTAACACTATCCTACACCCACTAGGGACAATTTTTTATTTAAAAAAAAAAAAATTTTTTTACATTTACCCAGTCAATTAACCTACATACAGGTGGCACCTTGTTCCAAAAGGGCAGCATGGTAGCACAGCGATAGAGCTATTGCCTTACAGCGCCAGAAACCCGGGGTCAATCCTTACTACAGGTGCTTGCCTGTACGGAATTTGTACGTTCTCCCCATGACCTGCATGACTCCTGCCTCCCCAAGCCACACATTTACCCCATGCCCTCATCTGCGTTTTGTCCCTTTTCTCTCACGCCTTCTGCTTTTTCATCTCTGGCCTTTGCCCAACTATCTGCCCCCCACTCGCCTGTGTTCACCTATTACCTGCCACGCTGTCAACTATCCATGTTCTCCAATGACGCTCCTATGCAGAGGGTAGGTAAACTGGCTGGTTTAAGTGGTCCTGGGGGCGTAGATGAATAGTGGAACCTGGGAAAAGCTGATGGCAACGTGGTCCAATGTTTTTTTTTACTGTCACGTGTAACCAGGTACAGTGAAATAAAATGTTCACATACAGCTCAACAGCTCAACGTACATAAGCACTAACGCCCTGCTCAGTATTGAACAGCCCACTGACTCCAAATGCAAGAGGCGCCTTTTTACAGTCGCAGCGCCAGCTGGCAACAAAGGCCCGTTGCATTCCGGTCGTCATAAAGAATAGGATTAGGAGCAGAATTAGGCCATTCGGCCCATCAAGTCTGCTCCGCATCATCCTGCGATGTTCCTCTCCTTGTGCAGCCATCTCCAGCCCAGGTTCCAAATTTGAGGAAGGACATTCTTGCTATTGAGGGCGTGCAGCGTAGGTTTACTAGGTTAATTCCCGGAATGGCGGGACTGTCATATGTTGAAAGACTGGAGCGACTAGGCTTGTATACACTGGAATTTAGAAGGATGAGAGGGGATCTTATCGAAACGTATAAGATTATTTAGGGGTTGGACACGTTAGAGGCAGCAAACATGTTTCCAATGTTGGGGGAGTCCAGAACAAGGGCCCACGGTTTAAGAATAAGGGGTAGGCCATTTAGAACGGAGATGAGGAAAAACTTTTTCAGTCAGAGAGTTGTGAATCTGTGGAATTCTCTGCCTCAGAAGGCAGTGGAGGCCAATTCTCTGAATGCATTCAAGAGAGAGCTAGATAGAGCTCTTAAGGATAGCGGAGTCAGGGGGTATGGGGAGAAGGCAGGAACGGGGTACTGATTGAGAATGATCAGCCATGATCACATTGAATGGCGGTGCTGGCTCGAAGGGCCGAATGGCCTACTCCTGCACCTATTGTCTATTGTCCCCAGGGGGTGCCTTCCGCAGCCGATCTCGAGGCTCAGAAGGTAAGACCCCCCCCCGGTTCTTCTCACTGGGCCTCTTGTGCAGCGTTTGCTTGCGTCGCCATCTCCCTGCACCTCCTTTCCAATTACTGTTCCACGGGACAAGCATATATATATTTTCAACGGGCAAGTCTTCCTCCGACATTAGTGCGCGCCGTCGAGTCCTGGCCCACTGTTATTCCAGGTGGAATAAAGAGAGATTATTGCAGAGTCAGTGCAAATGGCTGGTTAATGGTTAGCAGGGACCCGGTGGGCCGAAGGGCCTGTTTCCCAGCTGTGTTTCTCTGCCACTCACGGGCGGAGCAGGCGTTGGAGCTTGGGGATCAGCAGCAACACTGGGCAGTTGTGTTCAGTTCTGGGCACCGTGTTGTGGGAAAGATGTTGTCAAGCTGGAAAGGGTGCAGAGAAGATTTACGAGGATGTTGCCAGGACTAGAGGGTCTGAGCTACAGGGAGAGGTTGAGCAGGCTGGGACTCCATCCCTTGGAGAGCACGAGGATGAGGGGTGATTTTAGATTTAGATTTAGAGATACAGCGCGGAAACAGGCCCTTCGGCCCAACGAGTCCGCGCCGCCCAGCGATCCCCGCACATTAACACTATCCTACACACACTAGGGACATTTTTTACATTTACCCAGTCAATTAACCTACATACCTGTATGGCTTTGGAGTGTGGGGTACAGACAGCGCCCGTAGTCAGGATCGAACCTGAGTCTCCGACGCTGCATTCGCTGTAAGGCAGCAACTCTACCGCTGCGTCACCGTGATCTTATAGAGGTGTGTAAAATCAAGAGAGGAATAGATCGGGTAGATGCGTCTCTTGCCCAGAGTCGCGTCACCATCTTAGATCGGTCTCTTGCCCAGAGTAGGTGAATCGAGGACTGGAGGACATAGGTTTAAGGTGAAGGGGAAAATATTTAATAGTAATCTGAGGGGTAACATTTTCACACAAAGGGTGGTGGGTGTCTGGAACAAGCTGCCAGAGGAGGTAGTTGAGGCTGGAGCTATCTCAACATTTAAGAAACAGTTGGACAGGCACATGGATAGGACAGGTTTGGAGGGACATGGACCAAACTCGGGCAGGTAGGACTAGCGTAGCTGGGTCATGTTGATTAACATGGTGTGGGCGAGTTGGGCCGAAGGGCCTGTTTACACGTGGTGGATGTGCTCTGTCCTTGGTTGGCCGACCGATTGCAGCCTTCAATTTTTACACGGAATGATTCTCAGCTGGTCACATAGGAAGCAGCTGATGCACTCTTTACAAGGGATCCTTTGTACTGCAAAAATCAAATTCCACTTGCGTTCAAAACTTCAAAACCTAGGGTTTTGTGTACAATTTTGGTTTCCTTTTATGAAAAAGAATATCCTGGTCATTGAAGGGCTTGATGAAGATTCCAGGCATGGGGCATTATCCATATGAGATAGGGGCTGTATATCTACATAGGTGGCACAACGGTAGCATTACTGCCTTACAGTGCTTCCAGCACGGGTTTGATCCCGACTACGGGCGCTGTCTGTACGGAGTTTGTACGTTCTCCCCGTGACCTGCGTGCGTTTTCTCCAAAATCTTCAGTTTCCTCCGCCACTCCAAAGACGTGCAGCTTTGTAGGTTAATTGGCTTGGGTTTGTATACTTGAACTAAGTGTAAATTGTCCCTAGTGTGTGTAGGATAGTGTTAATGTGTGGGGATCGCTGAGCGGCGCGGACTCAGTGGGCCAAAGGGCCTGTTTCCGCGCTGTATTTCTAAACTAAACCAAAAGCGATTTTCCATGTTCTCTTACGATATAGAAACAGCACCCGCGTTTTCACTTGGGCAGCTTACAACTCAGCAGTATAACAATTGATTTCTTCATGTGTAGGAAGGAACTGCAGATGCTGGTTTAAACTGAAGATAGACACAAATACCCGAAGTAACTCAGCGGGACAGGCAGCATCTCTGGAGAGAAGGAATGGGTGACGTTTCGGGTTAAGACGGAGAAGGGTCTCGACTCGAAACGCCACCCATTCCTTCTCTCCAGGGACGCTGCCTGTCCCGCTGAGTTACTCCAGCTTTTTGTGTCTGTAATTGATTTCTTTAATTTCAAGTAACCCTTGCATTCCCTCTCTCTCCGTCCCTCCCCCACCCTAGTTACTCATTGTATCCCCTCATTATCACCTACTACACCGCCAACAATAGACCGTTGTGGGCTCTTTGGCTGGCGGTGCCGGCTCTGGCTTGTTCTGTACCTTTTCATACCTCTAGTTACCCTCTCCCCTGAAGACTCTCAGTCCAAAGAAGGGTCTCGACCCAAAATGTCACCTGTTCCTTTTCTCCAGAGATGCTGCCTGACCGGTTGAGTTACTGCAGCATTTTGTGTCTATCCTCGGTTTAAACCAGCATCTGCAGTTCCTTCCTGCACATAGAAGAAGACCATTGTGGTTCATTAATGTATGCTTGCTCACAGGGCAATCATACCAATCATGTTCCCTGTAATCTATCCTTAAGCTCCTGCCCCTCTCTTAGATGGATACCAATCTTTCAGGAATATCAGAGATGTCCTCAGTGTTTTTTGCACATCCCACATCCCTCCTGAAAACGAAAATTAGTATGTCTACTATTGAAGGGAATGTGTCATTATTACAGTTGCCTTGAAAACCACTGAGACCCTATTCAGTCTGAAGATGGGTCTCGACCTGAAACGCTACCCATTACTTCTCTCCAGAGATGCTGCCTGTCCCACTGAGTTACTCCAGCATTTTGTGTCTATCTTCAATGTAAACCAGCATCTGCAGTTCCTTCCTACACTGGAAACACCGAGCAATGTTTTAGTAGGAAAATAACTGCAGATGCTGGTTCAAATTGAAGGTAGACACAAAATGCTGGAGTAACTCAGCGGGTCAGGCAGCATCTCAGGAGAGAAGGAATGGGTGACGTTTCGGGGTCGACCCTGAACGTCACCCATTCCTTCTCTCCTGAGATGCTGCCTGACCCGCTGAGCTATTGTGGCAATGTTTTAGTGTCACAGGATTGGCTTTTGAAGGTGTACGGTATGCCTGCCTTCATCAGTAGGTTGAGTACAAGAGTCAGGAAGCAATGTTGCTCCTTTATAAAACTTTGGTGTGACCGCACTTGGAGTATTATGTAGCGTTCTTGTCACCCCATTAAGAATGTGGAGAATGTACAGAGAGATCGTGGGGTCGAAGTCCATAACTTCCCGAAATTGGCAACACGGATAGATAGAATGGTAAAGTAGGCATACACTATGCTTGCCTTCATTAGTTGGGGCATTAAGTGTAAGAGTTTGGAAGTCAGCTTTATAAAACTTTGGTGAGGCTGCATTTGGAGTATTGTGTGCATTTCTGGGTGCCCCATTTCAGGAAGGATGTGAAGGCTTTGGAGTGGGTGGTGAAGAGGTTTACCAGGATGCTGCTTATATCAGAGGGTGCAGGAAAGAACTGCAGATGCTGGTTTAAATACAAAATGCTGGAGTAACTCAGAGACAGGCAGCATCTCGAGAGAGAAGAAATGGGTGACATTTCAGGTCAAGACCCTTCTTCAGAATGATGTCAGGGGAGGGGGTGGGACAGAGATAGAATGTAGTCGGAGACAGTACGACTGGTGGGAGAACTGGGAAGCGGGAGGGGATGGAGAGAGAGGGAGAGCAAGGGCTGTTTGAAGTTAGAGAAGTCACTGTTCATACCGCTGGGGTGTAAGCTGCCCAAGCAAAATATGAGGTGCTGCTCCTCCAATTTGCGCTGGGCCTCACTCTGACAGTGGAGGAGGCCCAGGACTGAAAGGTCAGATTGGGAATGGGGGGTGGAGTTAAAGTGCTGAGCAACCGGTAGATCAGGTAGGTTAAGGCGGACTGAGAGGAGGTGTTCAGCGGAACGATCGCCAAGACCAAGTGCCTGCTCCATAATAGTGCAAAGATATATCGTGCAACCTTATGCAATGTGTCTTGTATCTTGTATCTTATCATATCATATATCTACAGCCGGAAACAGGCCTTTTCGGCCCTCCAAGTCCGTGCCGCCCAGTGATCCCCGTACATTAACACTATCCTACACCCACTAGGGACAATTTTTACATTTACCCAGCCAATTAACCTACATACCTGTACGTCTTTGGAGTGTGGGAGGAAACCGAAGATCTCGGAGAAAACCCACGCAGGTCACGGGGAGAACGTACAAACTCCTTACAGTGCAGCACCCGTAGTCAGGATCGAACCTGAGTCTCCGGCGCTGCATTCGCTGTAAAGCAGCAACTCTACCGCTGAGCTACCGTGCCGCCCTTGTGGTCATCGCTTCTGAAGACTCCTTCAGGGACTATACTGGAAGTATCCTACACCCACTAGGGACAATTATTACATTTACCAAGCCAATTAACCTACAAACCTGCACGTCTTTGGAGTGTGGGTGGAAACCGAAGATCTCGGAGAAAACCCTACGCAGGTCACGGGGAAAAGGTACAGAGAAGCACCCATAGTCATGATGGAACCCAGGTCTCTGGCGCTGTAAGGCAGTAGCTCTACCACTGCGGCACCATGTTGCCCCTGGGGTTGAAGGTCTTGACCGTTGATGGGAAGAAGTCTTTCTTAAACCTGAAGGTAACAGTCCTTATGCTCCTACACCTTCTTCCCATTGGCAGTAATGAGATGAGAGTGCGGTCAGGATGGTGTGGGTCTTTGATGATATTAGCTGCCTTCTTAGAGTCATAGAGTCATAGAGTGATACAGTGTGGAAACAGGCCCTTCGGCCCAACTCGCCCACACCAGCCAACATGTCCCAGCTACACTAGTCCCACCTGCCTGCGTTTGGTCCATATCCCTCCAAACCTGTCCTATCCATGTACCTGTCTAACTGTTTCTTAAACGATGGGATGGTCCCAGCCTCAACTACCTCCTCTGGCAGCTTGTTCCATATGCCCACCACCCTTTGTGTGAAAACGTTACCCCTCGGATTCCTATTAAATCTTTTCCCCTTCATCTTAAACCTATGTACTCTGGTCCTCGATTCCCCTACTCTGGGCAAAAGACTCTGTGCATCTACCCGATCTATTCCTCTCAAGGTTTTGTATACCTCTATAAGATCTCCCCTCGTCCTCCTGCGCTCCATGGAATAGAGACCCAGCCTACTCAACCTCTCCCGATAGCTAACACCCTCTAGCCCTGGCAACATCCTCGTAAATCTTCCCTGAACCCTGAACTGAACACAATATTCTAAATGCGGTCTCACCAACGTCTTATACAACTGCAACATGACCTCCCAACTTCTATATTCAATATTCTGACTGATGAAGGCCAAAGTGCCAAAAGCCTTTTTGACCACGTTATCTACCTGCGACTTGACCTTCAAGGAACCATGCACCTGAACTCCTAGATCCTCTGCTCCACAAAAACAACCCAGAGGCCTACAATTTACTGTGTAGGTCCTGTCCTTGTTCGACATCCCAAAATGCAACACCTCACATTTTTTTGTATTAAATTCCATCAACCATTCCTCCGTCCACCTGGCCAATCGATCCAGGTCCTGCTGCAATCATTCTCAACCATCTTCACTATCTGCAAAACCACTAACTTTTGTATCATCAGCAAACTTGCTAATCTTGCCCTGTATGTTCTCATCCAAATCATTGATGTAGATGACAAACAGTAACGGGCCCAGCACCAAACAATGAGGCACACCTTGAGGTAGTCCTTTCTGTAGTGGTGGGGAGATCCATACCTGTGATGAACTGGGAAATGTCCGCCACTTTTTGCAGCCTTCTTCTCGGGCGTGCAAGTTACCGAAGCTTAGGGCTGCCAACTGTCCCGTATTAGCCGAGACATCCCGTATTTTGGGCTAAATTGGATGGTCCCTTGTCCCGTATTAGGCCCAGGGGGCGCTGTAGGCCCGGACACTGTAGGCCCAGACACTGTAGGCCCGGACACTGTAGGCCCGGACACTGTAGGCCCGGGGGCCGCTGCAGGCCCAGACAGTGTATGCTAAAGGAGTGTGTTCGGGGAGCGGGGCCGAGTGTGTTCGTCGAACGGAGGATGCGTAGCAACCCGCCTCCCGGCCCGGGCAGCTGCCGTTGGTGGAGCGGGAGCACGTGGCCGCTGCCTGGGTGAGGTCAAGTAGGGTGCAGGCGGTGACGTCACCTTTTGTCCCTTATTTGGGAGTTCGAAAGTTGGCAACCCTACCGAAGCTGGCCATGACACAACTAGGCAGTTTGCCTTCTACCATCCAGTTGTAGAAGTTTGATCACATATTCGGCGACATATTGAATCCCCTCAAACTTCTAAAGAAGTGGTGGCGTTGATGAGCTTTCTTTATAATTGCATCAACGTGCTGTGCCCACGTCAAATCTTCAGAGAAGTGGATGCCCAGGAAACGGAAGTTGTTGACTTTCTCAACCACCAACCCATCGATGAGGACATGTTCATGGATCCTTCACTTTCCCTTCCTGAAGTCAACAAACAGCTCTTTGATCTTCCCAACACTGTTGTTCTGGCACCTCAACCAGATTAGCGATCTTGCTCCTGTGCTCTGGCTCATGGTTACCTGCGATCCGTCCAACAACAGTGGTATAGTTGGCGAATTTACAGATGGTGGTGTCGCTGCACCTGGCTACAAAGTCTTTGGTGTAGAGAGACTAGTCGGTGCCTGGAATGCACTGCCAGGGTCGATGGTAATATTATACACGGCGGTGGTGTTTAAGTATCGGCCATGTTTGAATGGCGGAGTGGACTCGATGGGCCGAATGGCCCAATTCTACTCCGAGAACTTGTGAAGCTGTTGGACAGGCGCATAAATATGCAGATATGTTGAAATATAGATCACATTTGCAGGGAGAAGGGATTCGTTTAATGTGCCATCATGATCAGCACAGACATCGTGGGCCGAAGGGCCTGTCCCTGTGCTGTACTGTTCTGGGGAGTGAGTTTTAATAGTGTAACGGTCCCTGGGAAAATATCAGCATTTACATTGTCCTGGGGGCGGTGTCGCTGTTGGCATTGGTCCTTGGAGAGCGTAGACATCCAGAGGCACACTCAAGGATTGTGTTGCTATTTCCAGGGCATCCTAATTTAGAAGAGGTTGTTAAGATGGTTAGTACTTGCACACGTTTATTGGAAGCCTGACAGTTAATACAGAGGGTGCCGGCTACGAGCCAGCAGTGTGGGCTGTTTGGACGTGTGCTTTAGTGTTTAGAGGAAGTGGATTTTATTTACTGTAGACTCGCTGAAACTTTACAGGGTGTCACTGGCCCAGTACCAGCACTTTGCGATTTTATTTCTGGGAGTGTTACTATTTGCAGAGAGTCGTGGGGTGTGTGTGTCAGTGTTTAGTGGGGTGGGGGGGGGGGGGGGGGGGGTGGGGGGAGGGGGGGCGTGAGAGGGGGCGTGAGAGGGGGCGTGAGAGGGGGCGTGAGAGGGGGCGTGAGAGGGCTCCAGAGTTGCAGAATGTTCCTGGAACTGTGGCCGAATCCACACTGGATGCTGGAAGTGTGTCCGGGCATGACAGTCTACTCTAGTCTGGGGTGCTATGAGTATGTACAGGAGGTGGCAGGCAATGTGTAGGTGTTAATACAATTCCCTAGTTATCTCATAGTCGTGAAGTGATACGGCGTGAAAACAGGCCCCTGGGCCCACCTGCCCACACCGGCCAACATGTGTTCCAGCTACACTAGTCCCACCTGCCCACACCGGCCAACATGTCCCAGTTACACTAGTCCCACCTGCCCACACCGGCCAACATGTCCCTGCTACATTAGTCCCACCTGCCCACACCGGCCAACATGTCCCAGCTACACTAGTCCCACCTGCCCACACCGGCCAACATGTCCCACCTACACTAGTCCCACCTGCCCACACCGGCCAACATGTCCCAGCTACACTAGTCCCACCTGCCCACACCGGCCAACATGTCCCAGCTACACTAGTCCCACCTGCCCACACCGGCCAACATGTCCCAGCTACACTAGTCCCACCTGCCCACACCGGCCAACATGTCCCAGCTACACTAGTCCCACCTGCCCACACCGGCCAACATGTCCCAGCTACACTAGTCCCACCTGCCCACACCGGCCAACATGTCCCAGCTACACTAGTCCCACCTGCCCTGGCCGGCCAACATGCCCCATCTACACTAATCCCACCTGCCCACACTGGCTAACATGTCCCAGCTACACTAGTCCCACCTGCCCTGGCCGGCCAACATGCCCCATCTACACTAGTCCCACCTGCCCACACTGGCTAACATGTCCCAGCTACACTAGTCCCACCTGCCCGCGCTTGGTCCAGATCCCTCCAAACCTGTCCTATCCATGTACCTGTCTAACTGTTTCTTAAACGTTGGGATAGTCCCAACCTCAACTACCTCCTCTGGCAGCTCATTCCATACCCCTACCACCCATTGAGTGAAAACGTTACCCCTCAGATTCCTATTAAATCTTTTCCCTTTCACCTTAAACCTAAGTCCTCCAGTCCACGATTCAACCACTCTGGGCAAGAGACTCTGTGCCTCTATTTATTTAATTAATAACTATCTGTATTATTTGGTGGTGATCTGTGGCACTGCGCATCGTGATGTATGGAGGAGTTCACTCATCGTTATTCACAGTCCCTGGGGGGTGTGTGACTGTGTTGATAGGTTTCCCTGGGAGCAAGTCATCGTTTGCCATGAATCTCGTGACAGGCAGACCCGATATTTCCTGGGATCCCAAGGAGTGCGCCAGTGAAGAAGGCTTGTTGTACGGCCTACATTGGGAGTTTGTACACCGAAGGCCCCATTGAGTGTGGAGGAAGGAACTGCACCAAAGGTTTGAACCAAAGATAGACACAAAAAGCTGGAGTAACTCAGCGGGACGGGCAGCATCTCTAGAGAGAAGGAATGGGTGACGTTTCGGGGCGAGACCCTTCTTCAGACTGCCCCGCTTCTGACGGAACCTCTTCAGCCTTCTGCCAGTCCCGCTGAATTACTCCGGCTTTTTGTGTCTATCTTCAGTCCCATAGAGTGTCATGGGAATAGGTCATTTGGCCCACCATTCAAATTATTCACGTATATTGCAAAGAGCAGGGGTCCCAGTACCAATCCCTGTGAAAAATCCGTCCACCACATTTTGAATCGGAGTCTGAAGAAGGGTCTCAACCCGAAACGTCACCCATTCCTTTTCTCCAGAGATGCTGCCTGGCCCCGCGGAGGTACTCCAGCTTTTCGTGTCTATCTTGGGCCACATTTGGAACTTGGGTCTGAGTGTGTGTTATTGTGTACAGAAGCTCCCTGGTTGTGTCCCAAGTGTCCTCACGAGTCCACCAGTATTAATAGGAGGATAACAGCAGGATTTACAACAACAGAGTTTGGTCGCTGGTCATTCCTGGGCAAAATCAGTGGCAGGATAAGCATTTCATGTTTGAGACAGATACCACAGACGCTGGGAAGGTTCTGGAGAATGTAGCCACAAGGAAGTGCAGATGCTAGAATCTTGCATAGAACACAAAGTACTGGAGTAACTCAGTGGGTCAGAGAACTTCTCAGGAAGACATGGATAGGCAACATTTCAGATCTGGAGGTAGACACAAAAAGCTGGAGTAACTAAGCAGGTCAGGCGGCATTTCTCGAGAAAAGGAATAGGTGACGTTTCGGGTCGAGACCCTTTTTAGATAGTCCGAGGGTCTCCAATGAGGTAGATAGTTGTTCAGGACTGCTCTCCAGTCGTGGTGCCACCTTCTATGGCATCTTCCTGTTTGGGGCGTTAGTAAACAGATTGGATTTGTCATGTGTTTTTGTGAACAGGACATACCTGGGCAGCAGGTAGCACTGGAGGTCAGGGTCACAGTGGAACTGTGAGGCGGCAGTTGTACCACTAGCTGCACCACCACCCTGACACGATTCTTAGTTATTAAACACCTGCAAAATGATAAATTATGCAGGAAGGAACTGTAGTTGTTGGTTTAAACCAAAGATTGACACAAAAAGCTGGAGCAACTCAGCGGGACAGGCAGCATCTCTGGAGAGAAGGAATGGGTGATGCTTTGGGTCGAGACCCTTCTTCAGACTGGTTAGGGATAAGGGAAACGAGAGATATAGACGGTGATGTGGAGAGATAAAGAACAATGAATGAAAGATACGCAAAAAAGTAACGATGATAAAGGAAACAGACCACTGCTAGGTGTTTATTGGGTGAAAGTGAGAAGCTAGTGAGACTTGGGTGGGGGAGCGATGGAGAGAGAGGGTATGCAGGGGCTACCTGAAGTGAGAGAAATCAATATTCATACCACTGGGCTGTAAGCTGCCCAATTCATACCGCTGGACTGTAACCTTCCCAATTCATACTGCTGGGTAAACAATACTGCCCACAGGATTGTCAAGTAAGAAACTCTAGGATCTTGACTCAGCGTTGAGAAGGAGAAAAAAAACAACATCAACTTACACAACACGTTCAGTGTGGTAACGTTGACGAAGTCCAGCTCACAGGAATATTTCTCAGCAAAATATTGATACTGGACCATTTAGGGCAGGTGGTAATGTGCTTTGTCAAAGGCATAGCTGCTAACATTGGCACAGTTAAGTTTAGGGACGGGGTGTGAATTAGAGGAGCACATACAGTGCATTCAGAATGTATTCAGACCCCTTCACCTTTTCCACATTTTGTAACGTTACAGCCTTATTTTAAAATGGATTCAATTCATTTTTTTAATCATCAATCTACACACAATACCCCATAATAAAAAAGCGAAAACAGGTGTTTAGAATTTTTTGCAAAGTAATTCAAATGAATAAACTGAAATATCAAATTTACCTTTTATTCAGATCCTTTACTCAGTACATTGTTGAGGCACCTTAGGCAGCGATTACAGCCTCAAGTCTTCTTGGGTATGACACTACAAGCTTGGCACACCTGTATTTGGGTAATTTCTCCCATTCTTCTCTGCAGATCCTCTCAAGCTGTGTCAGGTTGGATGGGGAGCGTCCTTGCACAGCTATTTTCAGGTCCCTCCAGAGATGTTCGATCAGATTCAAGTCCGGGCTCTGGCTGGGCCACTCAAGGACATTCACAGACTTGTCACGAAGCCTCTCCTGCGTTGTCTTGGCTGTGTGCTGAGGGTCGTTGTCCTGTTGGAAGAGGAACCTCCGCCCCAGTCTGAGGTCCAGAACGTTCTGGAGCAGGTTTTCATCAAAGATCTCTCTGTACTTTGCTACGTATATCTTTCCCTTGATCCTGACTAGTCTCCCAGTTCCTGCGGCTGAAAAGCATCCCCACAGCATGATGCTGCCACCTCCATGCTTCACCGTAGGTATGGTATTGGCCAGGTGATGAGATGTGATGCTTGGCATTCAGGCCAAAGAGTTGAATCTTGGTTTCATCAGACCAGAGAATCTTGTTTCTCATGGTCTGAGAGTCCTTTAGGTGCCTTTTGGCAAACTCCAAGCGGGCTATCATGTCCCTTTTACTGAGGAGTGGCTTCCGTCTGGTCACTCTACCATAAAGGCCTGATTGGTGGAGTGCTGCAGATATAGGTGTCCTTCTGGAAGGTTCTCCCATCTTCACAGAGGAACTCTGGAGCTCTGTCAGAGTGACCATCGGGTTCTTGGTCACCTCCCTGACCAAGGCCCTTCTCCCCCGATTGCTCAGTTTGGCTGGGCGGCCAGCTCTATAAAGAGTCCTGGTGGTTCCAAAGTTCTTCCATTTAAGAATGACGGAGGCCACTGTGCTCTTCGGGACCTACAATGCTGCAGAAATTGTTTTATACCCTTCCCCAGATCTGGGTCTCGACACAATCCTGTCTCGGAGGTCTACGGACAATTCCTTCGTCTTCATGGCTAGGTTTTTGCTCTGACATGCACTGCCAACTTTGGGACCTTAGATAGACAGGTGTGTGCCTTTCCAAATCATGTCCAATCAATTTACTTTACCACTGGTGGACTCCAATCAAGTTGTCTTTTAAGCTCTTAATGATAGCGGAGTCAGGGGGTATGGGGAGAAGGCAGGAACGGGGTACTGATTGAGAATGATCAGCCATGATCACATTGAATGGTGGTGCTGGCTCGAAGGGCCGTATGGCCTACTCCTGCACCTATTGTCTATTGTCTATTGTAGAAACATCTCAAGGATAACCTTGAATGCAGCGAATGCAGCGCCGGAGACTCAGGTTCGATCCTGACTACGGGTGCTGCACTGTAAGGAGTTTGTATGTTCTCCCCGTGACCTGCGTGGGTTTTCTCCGAGATCTTCGGTTTCCTCCTACACTCCAAAGACGTACAGGTATGTAGGTTAATTGGCTGGGTAAATGTAAAAATTGTCCCTAGTGGGTGTAGGATAGTGTTAATGTACGGGGATCGCTGGGCGGCACGGACTTGGTGGGCCGAAAAGGCCTGTTTCCGGCTGTATATATATGATATGATATGATATGATAATCAATGGAAACAGGATGAACATAAGCTCAATTTTGAGTGTCATAGCAAAGGGTCTGAATACTTATGTAAATGTGATATTTCAGTTATTTCTTTTTAATTACTTCGCAAAAATTTCTAAACACCTGTTTTCGCTTTTTTATTATGGGGTATTGTGTGTAGATTGATGATTAAAAAATGAATTGAATCCATTGTAAAATAAGGCTGTAACGTAACAAAATGTGGAAAACGTGAAGGGGTCTGAATACTTTCTGAATGCACTGCATATCCCACAGGGTATTGGAGCAGGAGAATATGCAGAGAGGGAACAACTACAGCCCTGTAATGGGTCTGGAAATGAGGGTAGGAATCTTTAAACCAGCTTGTTGCTCCAAACGTGGGCAGGCTGGCCTTTATGTGCTTAACGTGTCAGAACCTGGGGAAGCAGAGTTTGGATGACCAGTTTAGGAAGGGAACTGCAGGTGCTGGTTTAAACCGAAGATAGGCGCAAGAAGCTGGAGTAACTCAGCGGGTCAGGCAGCATCTCTGGAGAGAAGGAATGGGCGACATTTCAGGTCGAGACCCTTGTCCAGGCTTCAGGACCACTGAGATTAAAGTTCATTGGGTTAGGGTTCATTGCAGTGGACAGTGCACTCTATCTTTGACCTCGAATGAGTTCAGTCAGTCTCCCTCCACAGTTCTTCGGGCTAGAAAATTCCAAAGGTTCACTGCCCTGAGTGAAGAAATCATCTCCACCTTAGGTAGGCCGCCCTTTATTGTAAAATGATTCCCCTTGCACTGCTCAACACTTTGTCCCATAGTAACACCGTTATGGAAGGAACCGAGCTTGTGAAACAACTCTCAAACGCCTCCTGTGCAAGTAATGTCCCTTCTTAAATAAGGAGACTAATGTTGTACACAGCGCTCCAGGCAGCTTCCCCACCAACGCTCAAAACAGCTGCAGTAAGGCTTCATACTTCTTCACCCCCATGCAATGAAGACCTATGCAATGAAGCAATTGAAGAAGAATGAGGGGGGATCTCATTGAGACGTACCGAATAATGAAAAGCTGGAAGAGAGTCGCAAAGGCCATAAATGATAGGAGCAGAATTAGGCCATTTGGCCCATCAAGTCTACTCCGCCATTCAATCATGGCTGATATATCTCTCCCTCCTAACCACATTCTCCTGCCTTCTCCCCATGACCTCTGACACCTGTGGGGTGGATGTGGAGAGGATGTTTCTACTAGTGGGAGAGTCTAGGACCAGAGGTCATAGCCTCAGAATTAAAGGACATTCCTTTAGGAAGATGAGGAGGAATTTCTTTAGTCAGAGGGTGGTGAATCTGTGGAATTCTTTGCCACTGAGGGGTGCGGAGGCCGAGTCAATGGATATTTTTAAGGCAGAGATAGATAGATTAGTACGGGTGTCAGGGGTTATGGGGAGAAGGCAGGAGAACGGGGATAGGAGAGGGAGATAGATAGCCGTGATTGAATGGCGGAGTAGACCTGATGGGCCAAATGGCCTAACTCTGCTGTTATCATTTATGACCTTATGACCAGCGAACGGTTTTGCCTTGCTAATTACTTGTTCCACCAGCATGTTGGCTTTCAGTGTTCCATCTAGGCAGGCACCCAGTTCTCTCTGTGCAGTGGCATTTTGCAGTCCCTCTCCATGTAAACAATATTCTGCGTTTCTAAATCTCCTCACCCAAGCTTCGTAACCTTGCATGAGAAGAGGCAATTTGAACTCAATGGTCCACGTTCAAAGTGGGTAGGAACTAAGGCAGCAAATCTGTGGGGGAGGCAGAACAATTTGAGAAGCTGTTAAACCAGCACATTGTATCGGCAACTCTATAAATAGAATCAATGAGCACAAAAGCAAAAGGTTATTTGTAAGTTACTGGCTGGGGTCAAGTTGTCATCTTGATTCACTGAGCCATACAGAATGCAAACAGGCCCTTTGCTCTCCGAGCCTGCATTGACATCAAGCACTTATTTAAGCTAATCATTCGTTAATCCCTTTTTTAAATTCTCCCCACAATCCAACCAGCTCCTCTCTCGACCCGAAACGTCACCCGTTCCTTCTCTCCAGAGTTGCTGCCTGTCCCGCTGAGTTACTCCAGCGTTTTGTGTCCATCCCCTGTCTGTCGGGAATTTGGAAGGATGAGAGGGGATCTTATCGAAACGTATAAGATTATTAAGGGGTTGGACACGTTAGAAGCAGGAAACATGTTCGCAATGTTGGGGGAGTCCAGAACCAGGGGCCACAGTTTAAGAATAAGGGGTAGGCCATTAAGAACTGAGATGAGGAAAAACCTTTTCAGTCAGAGAGTTGTGAATCTGTGCAATTCTCTGCCTCAGAAGGCAGTGGAGGCCAATTCTCTGAATGCATTCAAGAGAGAGCTAGATAGAGCTCTTAAGGATAGCGGAGTCAGGGGGTATGGGGGGAAGGCAGGAACAGGGTACTGATTGAGAATGATCAGCCATGATCAAATTGAATGGCGGTGCTGGCTCGATGGGCCGAAGAGGGAGAGTCGGAGTCAGTCCGAATGGCCTACTCCTGCACCTATTGTCTATTGTCGATTGTCTATCCCAGATTTGACCAATCTCAAACACACTAGAGGGGAATTTATGGAGGCCGTTTAAACCACACGTTCCTGTGCTGTGGGAGGAAACCGGAACACCTGGAGGAAACCCATGCGGGCACGTGGCGAACCTGCAGACTCCATACAGACAGCATCTGAGGTCAGATTGAACTCGGATCACTAGAGCTGTGAGGTAGCAACACCACCAGCCAGTGTCCCACCACTGTGGTATCCAGTTTGGGCACCCAACACTATGAATGCTGTCAAGGCTAAAGAGAGGGTGTGGAATACTCATTAGCTTGGTGTCAGGCATGTGTGAGGCTAGCATGAACTGGAAAGAAAGGAAAGGTGGAATTAATCTTCACACAGTGGCAGGGAAGAGATTTGATCTGGAGACAGACACAAAATGATGGAGTAACTCAACGGGACAGGCAGCATCTCTGGAGAGAAGGAATGGGTGACGTTTCGGGGGTCAGACTGAAGAAGGGTTGCACCCTGCCATGTCCTTCAGAGATGCTGCCTGTCTCGCTGAGTTACTCCAGCATGTTGTGTCTACCTTCAGTTTAAACCAGCATCTGCAGTTCCTTCCTACACAAGAGATTCGATCTAATATCTTCCACTTGGGAAAGGTTTTGGTAGAGTAAATTAAGAAGGAACTATTTTCATTAGGCAGTGATCAAAGCTAATTGCCCAAGCAACTGGAGGTGGGATGGGAATTACACAATGAGCCGGAGTAGAGTGCTGAGCCTCAAATGGCGGGAGAGGGAGAGTCGGAGTCAGTCCAAACGTCATTAGCACGGCTGTGAGGAAATGAACAGCTCTGACAATCAACGTGGATGCACGATGTCCATCAGTCTGAAAAAGGGTCTCGACCCGAAACGTCACCCATTCCTACTCTCCAGAAATGCTGCCTGACCCGCTGAGTTACTCCAGCATTTTGTACCTACGGTTTAAACCAGCATCAGCAGTTCCTTCCTACACATGATGTCCATCATCAGGTCGACGTGCACGGGGCAGGAGCTGTTAATGAGGAAAGTTGGATTATAATTCTTGGTGGACTTTAGAGAGGGGTTGATATTAACCGATGCATGATGGACTGTGGTGTTATTTGGAGCTGTGCTGCCAAACGGCCAAGATGGAGTGAAAGAGACATTCTTAGAGGACGGATTAGAGATGAGAGAAGGAAGTCCAGCTCAATGAGCAGGACATTAATCTAGTTCAGATCTGGTTTGTCATTGTTTAAGTGGAGGAGGGTTTTAAAAATGGGTTGTGGTAGTGCTTGAAAGGGAGTTCCTTTTTAACTGAGGTTGGAATGGTGGCAAGAGTTAATTATAATCATAGTGGGGAGAGAGAAAACCGCTTTTGCAGGAAACTTGACATTTGAACAGGAACCATTGTGGCATTTTTGTACTTTCAACAATCAGGTCAGAGCTTGAGCTGGTAAATTTCCACCTTTGGAAGGAAGCAGATTAACAGATAGAACCTTTTTACTGTACATGTTTGATTACATCTGCAGCCTCCCATTGGAGTAATCTCTCTGACACCAACTTCCTCCAAGCAAGAATAACATAAACTAATATTAACCTGTCCTTTATTTGACGATATTAACCCTCCTCACGCAACCAAAGTCCTTCATGAATCTAACTTTCCTCATGAACAGCTCCTGCCCCATCCACGTTGACTCTTCCTTCCACATTAACTGCTCTTAGATTTTATTGTTAACTCTTTCCTTCCACCCACAGCATCTGAAAGCTAATAGACAGGTCTGAAGAAGGGTCTCGACCCGAAACGTCACCCCATTCCTTCTCTCCAGAGATGCTGCCTGTCCCGCTGAGTTACTCCAGCAATTTGTGTCTATCTTCGGTTTAAACCAGCATCTGCAGTTCCTTCCTACACATGGGAAAACTAATGCTGACCCTCTCTTGAATCTTCCCTCATCATCCATATTTACTCCTTTCCTGTGCACGTTAACCTTTTCCCACATTTAATGCTATTAACCCTTTCCTCTCCCATTCGTAGCACGTCCAAAAATATTTAACCCTTCCCCACTAACTCTTGCTTTACCATCCACTTTACAACGGCCCCAAATCCACAGCAAACATTATCAAATATTAATCACTAAATTCCCTTGCTTAGCAACTTAACTTTTCATAGCAATCATTTCCCTTCTGTCTACATCTCCTCTAACTCCCACCTTTATCCAGCCTGACTCTTTATCCTTTCTGTGTAGGAAGGAACTGCAGATGTTGGTTTAAACTGAAGACAGACACAAAATGCTGGAGTAACTCAGCGGGACAGGCAGCATCTCTGGAGAAAAGGAATAGGTGACATTTCAGGTCGAGACCCTTCTGCAGACTGAAGAAGGGTCTCGACCCAAAAAGTCATTTTCTCCAGAGATGCTGTCTGACCTGCTGAGTTACTCCAACTTTTTGTGTCTACCTTCTGTTTATCCTTTCTCCTCTGCCAGTTGTATTTTACACTGATTTCCTCATTCCGACCTTTAATGACAGCACGCCCGCACACCCATGCACCGCATTGCCATATAACCATGACGTTTTTCTCCCTCATTCTCCCCCATGGGGGTGTTATCATTTTCCAAGTGGGAATTGCCCCCCCCCCTCCCCTCCCAGCAACCACCTTTTTCGCCATCCATCCACTCCCTCAGTATTGGCCTGGATGGCACTTTCAGGTCTGCAGAACGGCACTTGAAGCAACATGACGGCACGGTGGCGCAGCGGTAGAGTTGCTGTCTTACAGCGCTTGCACTGTCAGAGACCCGGGTCTGATCCAGACTACGGGCGCTGTCTGTACGGAATTTGTACGCTCACCCCGTGACCGTGTGAGTTTTCTCCGAGATCTTTGGTTTCCTCCCACACTCCAAAGACGTACAGGCATATAGGTTAATTGGCTTGGTGTATGTCTAAAAATTGGCTCTAGTGTGTGCAGGATAGTGTTAACATAGAAACATAGAAAATGGGTGCAGGAGGCGGCCATTCGGCCCTCCGAGCCAGCACCGCCATTCATTGTGATCATGGCTGATCATCCACAATCAGTAACCCGTGCCTGCCTTCTCCCCATATCCCTTGATTCCACTAGCCCCCAGAGCTCTATCTAACTCTCTCTTGAATCCATCCAGTGATTTGGCCTCCACTGCCCTCTGTGGCGGAGAATTCCACAAATTCACACCTCTCTGGGTGAGAAAGTTCCTTCTCACCTCAGTTTTAAATGGCCTCCCCTTTATTCTAAGATGTGCGGGGATCACTGGTCAGTGCGGACTAGGTGGCCCGGAGGGCCTGTTTCCGCACCGTATCTCTAAACTAAACTAAACGAAATCAACAGCTTGTATGGGTGAGCGTGCTACCATGGAGCCACACTGAGCACCATGTCGATGGTTCAGGAGGTTTATTACCATTGGAGCTGCTGCTTCAACGGACAATTGCCCCAGGTGTTATCCAGAGTAGGTTTTGGACAAGGACTGCTCCAAGGGCTCCAAACGTTGACTAGGCCTTTGCCTCCACAGCTGCGGTGGAAACTGCTGAGTTTCACCAGTGGTCTGGTTTTTGCCCCTGAGATAATCGTACTGGATGCACCAGAATCCACACTCACCACCGATGCACCGAGGGCTGACCATCCATACGTGACGACCCTCACATGAAGCAGCATGGGGTTGGAGCAGTGACTGGGCTTTCACACAGAGAATCCTGAGGCACTAACCCCACGACAGCCTTGGACAACCTGGCAGCAAGCTGCTGTCAATGACTGAAGATAGACACTCGATGCTGGGGCAACTCAGCGGGCCAGGCAGCATCTCTGGAGAGAAGGAATGGGGGACGTTTCGGGTCGAGAAGACCCTTCTTCATACTGAGGGTCAGGGGAGAGGAAAACGAGAGATATGGAAGGGTGCAAAGTGAATTTAAGGTGTGAAAAGGACAGATCAAAGCTGACGATGCTCAAGGAAATGTCGAATGGATCATTGTTGGCTGAGGGGAATGTGACAATCAGGCATACAAACAGTAAGATTTAATCCGGAGGACAGTGAAACTAGTCGGAGAACTAGGGTGGGGGAGGGGATGGAGAGAGAGGGAAAGCAAGGGTTATTTGAAGTTAGAGAAATCAATATTCATACCGCTGGGGTGTAAGCTGCCCAAGCGAAATATGAGAGTGGAGGAGGCCCAGGACAGGAAGGTCAGTGTGGGAATGGGAGGGGGAGTTAAAGTGTTTAGCAACCGGGACATTGCGTAGGTTTAGGCGGACTGAGTGGAGGTGTTCAGCGAAACGATCGCCCAGTCTGCGCTTGGTCCCACCGAGGTACAGGTATGTAGGTTAATTGGCTGGGTAAATGTAAAAATTGTCCCTGGTGTGTGTAGGATAGTGTTAATAGTGTTAGTGTGCGGGGATCGCTGGGCGGCGCGGACTTGGTGGGCCGAAAAGGCCTGTTTCCGCGCTGTATATATATGATATGATATGATATGATATGATATGATATCTAGGAGTCCACAACCTGGAACAGTGGATACGGTAGATGAGGTTGGAGTCGGTGCAAGTAAACCTCTGCATCACATGGAAAGACTGTCGGGGTCCTTGGACAGAATCCAGGGAGGAAGTGTAGGGACAGGTGACGCACACATTGACACTCTAATACATTGGTTCCATAAGAAAGGCGATTATAGTATAGAGACCAGGGCCTTCCAACTCAGAGGTGAGAGAGAGCTATCAGTTGACACAGGAGATAAGCACTCAGATTGTATGAGGTCTCACCCTTCACTGGTGCAGTGTTCATAGAGCTGTACAGCACAGACTCAGGCCATTTGGCCCACCTTGTATGTACGTACTGACCTTTACAAAACCAATCCAGTGGCAGTAATGATCGTGCTTTGTTGTGACATGTCCCTTCTAGTCTGTGCCACAGAAGGAATTCTCTGCCACAGAAGGTAGTTGAGGCCAGTTCATTGCTATATTTAAGAGGGAGTTAGATGTGGCCCTTGTGGCTAAAGGGATCAGGGGGTATGGAGAGAAGGCAGGTACGGGATACTGAGTTGGATGATCAGCCATGATCACATTGAATGGCGGTGCAGGCTCGAAGGGCCGAATGGCCTACTCCTGCACCTATTTTCTATGTTTCTATGTTAGTCCGTCTCAACCAGTCTGCGGCCTACGATGCTGTTCACCCAACATTCTGCTCCACCTGTTCAGAACCCAAAGTGCTGGAGCAACTGAGCGGATCAGGCAGCATCTCTGGAGGACATGGCTGGGTGAGGTGTCGGGTAGGGACCCTTCTTCAGCTTTAAACCCTTTCCAACCGTCCAGCGCACTGAGGGGAATTGGTTCACCATTGTTAAGGTGCAAGATGCTTTCTCCCTCGTTCCCTTCCCAGACCACTCTGCATCCCCTGTCGCTTCCACAATCAACAATCAGCTCTCAGACTGCTTGTCCCATAGGGTGCCACCAAGAGGCACGGCCATTGGCAAAGGCTCGTGTGACCCAGGTTCAATCCTGACTTTAGGTAGACACAAGAAGCTGGAGTAACTCAGCGGGACAGGTAGCATCTCTGGAGATGCTGCACGTCCCACTCAGCTACTCCAGCTTTTTGTGTCTATCTTCGGTTTAAACCAGCATCAGCAGTTCCTTCTGACACACTCGATCCAGACCTTGCCTGCTGCCTGTGTGGACTGTGCATGTTCTCCCTGTGACCACGTGGGCTTCCCCGGTTACGCTGGCCGACTCAAAGATGTGCAGGTTGTAAATTGCCCATTGTAAATTGCCTGTAATGTGGTAGAACCTGGGAAGAGGTGATGGGTGTGTGGTGGGAATGAAATCGGACTGGTGTGGGATTAGTGTAAAGGGGGTGTTGACAATTGGTGCGGAATCAGTGGGCCAAGTGGCCTGCTTCCACTTTGCATGACTCCATAAGTGCAGGATGAGCAGAGATTTCCTCCAGAACCCCAGACGGTAGCGCAGCGGTAGAGTTGCTGCTTTACAGCGAATGCAGCGCCGGAGACACAGGTTCGATCCTGACTACGGGTGCTGCACTGTAAGGAGTTTGTACGTTCTCCCCGTGACCTGCGTGGGTTTTCTCCGAGATCTTCGGTTTCCTCCCACACTCCAAAGACGTACAGGTATGTAGGTTAATTGGCTGGGTAAATGTAAAAATTGTCCCTAGTGGGTGTAGGATAGTGTTAATGTACGGGGATCACTGGGCGGCACGGACTTGGAGGGCCGAAAAGGCCTGTTTCCGGCTGTAGATATATGATAAGACTCAAACCTTTGATTTTTCTGCCGTCCGAACCTCCATTCCCTTGGCACCCATTCCACCCCTCTTCCTGAACCCCATCTGACTCCGAATTTTGGGCCCCATATCTGAGGAGGGATGTGCTGGCTCTGGAGAGGGTCCAGAGGAGGTTTACAAGAATGATCCCAGGAATGAGTGGGTTAACATATGATGAGCTTTTGTGTCGGCACTGGGCCTGTACTCGCTGGAGTTTAGAAGATTGAAACGTGCAGAATAGTGAAAGGCTTGGATAGAGTGGATGTGGAGAGGATGTTTCCACTAGTGGGAGAGTCTAGGACTGGAGGTCACAGCCTCAGAATTAAAGGACATTCTTTTGGGAAGGAGATGAGGAGGAATTTTCTTAGCCAGACGGTGGTGAATCTGTGGAATTCTTTGCCACAGAAGCCTGTGGAAGCCTGTGGAGGCCAAGAGGATATATTTAAGACAGAGATTCTTGATTAGTAGGGGTGTCAGAGGTTATGGGGAGAAGGCAGGAGAATGGGGTTAGGAGGGGGAGATAGATCAGCCATGATTGAATGGTGGAGTAGACCTGATGGGCTGAATGGCCTAATTCTGCTCCTATCAGTTATGCTCTTATGAATTACTAGGTTAATTCCCGGAATGGAGGGACTGTCATATGTTGAAAGACTGGAGTATACACTGGAATTTAGAAGGATGAGAGGGGATCTTATTGAAACGTATAAGATTATTAAGGGGTTGGACACGTTAGAGGCAGGAAACATGTTCCCAATGTTGGGGGAGTCCAGAACCAGGGTCCACAGTTTAAGAATAAGGGGTAGGCCATTTAGAACGGAGATGAAGAAAAACTTTTTCAGTCAGAGAGTTGTGAATCTGTGGAATTCTCTGCCTCAGAAGGCAGTGGAGGCCAATTCTCTGAATGCATTCAAGAGAGAGCTAGATAGAGCTCTTAAAGATAGTGGAGTCAGGGGGTATGGGGAGAAGGCAGGAACGGGGTACTGATTAAGAATGATCAGCCATGATCAAATTGAATGGTGGTGCTGGCTCGAAGGGCCGAATGGCCTCCTCCTGCACCTATTGTCTATTGTCTATTGTCTATGATCTTATGTAACCTTGCTGTCGTAGTGGACTGCACATCCTCCGGACTGCATATCCATGCCATCACCGAGACCACCTCTTTTTGCCTTCTAGTTGTTGCCGGGTACCTTCCTGTCTCGGCTCTCACCATGCCCTCTTTGCTCCTAGACTTGACCAGTCTGGTGTATCCTTCTCAGCTTGCATCAAAACCCGTTACCCCTTTGATCCCAGGTTTACCTGGCCTTCAGGTTCAGCCCCTCCTTCCTCATTGTGTTCAAGTCCCTCCCTGCTCTTGCTACTCCCTGTCTCTGTAACCCTCTCCAAGGGAGCAGAGAAGATTCAAGGGGATGTTGCCACAACTCGAGGGCCTTAGCTGCAGAGAGACGTTGAGCAGGTGACGACACGATTCCTTGGAGCATAGGAAGATGAGGGGTGATCTTATAAAGGTGTGTATGATCATGAAAGTAATAGATAGGATAAATGCACAGTCATTTACCCAGAGTATGCGATCCAGGAACCAGAGGACATTGGTTTAAGGTAAGGGGGGAAAGAGTTAGACAATAGACAAGAGGCAATAGACAATAGGTGCAGGAGGAGGCCATTCAGCCCTTCGAGCCAACACTGCCATTCAATGTGATCGTGGCTGATCATTCTCAATCAGTATCCCGTTCCTGCCTTCTCCCCATACCCCCTGACTCCGCTATCCTTAAGAGCTCTATCAAGCTCTCTCTTGAATGCATTCAGAGAATTGGCTTCCACTGCCTTCTGAGGCAGAGAATTCCACAGATTCACAACTCTGACTGAAAAAGTTCTTCCTCATCTCAGTTCTAAATGGCCTACCCCTTATTCTTAAACTGTGGCCCCTGGTTCTGGACTCCCCCAACATTGGGAACATGTTTCCTGCCTCTAACGTGTCCAACCCCTTAATAATCTTATACGTTTCGATAAGATCCCCTCTCATCCTTCTAAATTCCAGTGTATACAAGCCTAGTCGCTCCAGTCTTTCAACATACGACAGTCCCGCCATTCCGGGAATTAACCTAGTAAACCTACGCTGCACGCCCTCAACAGCAAGAATATCCTTCCTCGAATTTGGAGACCAAAACTGCACACAGTACTCCAGGTGCGGAATCACTAGGGCCCTGTACAACTGCAGAAGGACCTCTTTGCTCCTATACTCATCTCCCCTTTAATCGGAACCTGATAGGCAACTTTTATACGCAAACAGTGGTTGGTATATGGAAAGAGCTGCCAGAGGACGTAGTTGAGGCAGGTGCTATCACACCTGCATTTGGACGGTTACTTGGATAGGATAGGTTTAGAGAGGTATGGGCCAAATGCAGGCTGATGTGACTGGTGTAGATGGACCATGATGGTCGGCGTGGGCAAGTTGGGCCGAAGGACCTGTTTCCACACTGTACAACACTATGACTCTATCACGACTCCCTGAGATGTCTTGCTTCCCTTTAACCTCCTGCTTATTCATGGATTTAATTACTTCAAGTTGGCAACTGAGGCTTTATCGTCCATCGACCTAATCCCTGGAATTTCCTCCGCTGATCTCTTTACTTCCTTTATAACAAAACCTACATCTTTCGATCTTTTATCCTTACACAGTAAAACTCCGGAAATCCGGCATCCGATTATTCAGAAAGGCTGGATAGACTGAAAGGCCTGGATAGAGTGGGTGTGGAGAGGATGTTTCCACTAGTGGGAGAATCTAGGATTAGAGGCCATAGCCTCAGAATTAAAGGACGTTCCTTTAGGAAGGAGATGAGGAGGAATTTCTTTAGCCAGAGGGTGATGAATCTATGGAATTCATTGCCACAGAAGGCTTTGGAGACCGTCAATGGATATTTTTAAGGCTGAGATAGATAGATTCATGATTAGTACGGGTGTTAGGGGTTATGGTGAGAAGGCAGGAGAATGAGGTTAAGATAGATCAGCCATGAGGAGAGACAGATCAGCCATGATTGAATGGCAGAGTAGACGTGATGGGGCAAATGGCCTAATTCTGCTCCTATCACCTGTGGCCTCATGAACCCCTGATTGCTCGGCATGATTCTGGATTGAAAGCTGAGGGTCCCGAGTGCCATCTTTCCATCATATATGGTCCCAACCTCACATTCTACGATGTGGCTCTGTCACAGTTTAACGGGCTGCTTAGAACTGTGCTGCTTTCCTCTTTTATTTGCTTATTCTACAGATATTCTCCAAACACTATGCGAGCAAACTACAAAGTGCTGGAGGAACTCAGCGGATCAGGAAGCATCTGTGGAAGGGATGGACAGGTGACGTTTCAGGTCGGGACCCTTCCATTCCCGAAATGTTGCCTGTCCATTCCCTCCACAGATGCTGCCTGACCCACTGAGTTCCTCCGGCATTCTGTGTTTTGCTCAAGATTCCAGTATCTGTAGTTCCTTGTATCTGAATAGACAATAGGCAATGGGTGCAGGAGGAGGCCATTCGGCCCTTCGAGCCAGCACCACCCATTCAATGTGATCATGGCTGATCATTCTCAATCAGTACCCCGTTCCTGCATTCTCCCCATACCCCCTGACTCCGCTATCCTTAAGAGCTCTATCTAGCTCTCTCTTGAATGCATTCAGAGAATTGGCCTCCACTGCCTTCTGAGGCAGAGAATTCAGGGTTTTCTCCAGGGTTTTATTTGAGCTTGCCATCTATATTCTCTCATCGTCTCCTCCTCTCCTCTCATGGGTAATTCTTACGAGCCCAGTCTCTGTCGAATGTGGCCTTTGGTTGTGGCCCAGACTTTACTGCAGTCATGAGAGGAATAGATCGGGTAGATGCATAGAGTCTTTTACCCATAGTAGAGGAATCGAGGACCAGAGGACATAGGTTCAAGGTGAAGGCGAAAAGATTTGGCACTGTAAGGCAGTTGTCCGACTAGCTTTAGTGGTGGGCTTCTTCGCACCACTAAAGCTAGTGGAATCTGAGGGATAACATTTTCACACAAAGGGGGGGTGGGTGTATGGAACGAGCTGCTAGAGGAGATAGTTGAGGCTGGGACTATCCCAACGTTTAAGAAACAAGATAGACAGGTACATGGATAGGACAGGTTTGGATGGATATGGACCAAGCGCAGGCAGGTGGGACTAGTGTAGCTGGGACATTGTTGGCCGGTGTGGGCAAGTTGGGCTGAAGGGCCTGTTTCCACACTGTATCACTCTTTGACTCTTTGACTCTATGACATCAGGCTTAGTGCGCAGAAAACAGTGGACCAGAAAACAGTAGGGAAGTAGAGAACAGCCGGGACTGGGCATTTTTCCCTTTCCCCTCCCTATCCCAGGGTTGATGAAGCAAATGTAATATTCCAGCTGCATGTAATGTGAGACGCCATGCCAAAGGTCGCGACTTCACATCTGTGGCTCTGTCACCACAATCACCCACTGGCTAACAATGTTATTTTGTTGACGCTCATCTAACTTTTCTGTCTGTTCTCAGGATGTGGGCAAGGCTGGCATTAATGGCCCAAATAGTGCCACCCTGAGACCACACCACTGCCAACCATATTGTTTAGGGAATGGAATGTTGTGCAGAGTCAGACCTGGTTACAGTGGCCTTTCTGAAAGGAGATTATGAAACTACTTGCATTCATTTTTGTTTTGTTTATAAAGAAAATTCAATTTGAATTCAAATTCACTTTTCTGACTGCGAGAGTAAAGTTTGAGTTTATAAGTTCATAAGGTGACAGGAGCAGAATTTGGCCATTCGGCCCATCAAGTCTACTCCGCCACTCAATCATGGTTGATCTCAACCCCATTCTCTTGCCTTCTCCCCATTACCCCTGAAACCCTTATTAATCAAGAATCTATCAATCTTTGCCTTACGATTATCCATTGAGGGCCTCCACAGCCATCTGTGGCAATGAATCCCACAGATTCACCACCCTTTGACTAAAGAAACTCCTCCTCAACTCCTTTCTAAAGGTACATTCTTTTATTTGAAGGCTTTTCCCTCTGGTCCTAGACTCTCCCATTTGTGGAAACATCCTCTCCACATCCACTCTATCCAGGCCTTTCACTATTTGGTAAGTTTCAATGAGATCCCCCGCCCCCCCCCCCCCCCCCCCCTCATCCTTCTAAACTCCAGCGAGTACAGGCCCAGTGCTATCAAACGCTCATCATATGTTAACCTACTCATTCCCGGGATCATTCTCATAAACCTCCTCTGGACCCTCTCCAATTCCAGCACATCCCTCTTCAGATATGGGGCCCAAACTGCTCACACTACTCCAAAATTGGTCTGAACAGCGCCTTATAAAAACTCATCATGACATCCCTATTTTTGTATTCTAGCCCTCTCGAAATAAATGCTGACATTAACTTCTCCTTCCGTACTACTGATTCCACTTGCAGATTAACTTGTTGGGAATCCTGCACCAGCACTCCCAAGTCCCTTCGCACCTCCGATTCCTGAATTCACTCCCCGTTTAGAAAATAGTCTACTCCTTTATTCCTGCTACCAAAATGCATGAGTCCACACTGGATTCCTACGCTGGATTCCACCTGCCACTTCTCTGCCCACTCTCCCAACCTGTCCAAGTCCCTCTGCAGAGTCCCTGCTTTCTCTGCACTATCCGCCCCCACCGATCTTCGTATCATCCGCAAGCTTGGCCTCAGAGCCTTCGATTCCCGCATCCAAACTTTGAAACGCTCATCAGGGGGAAGAGTGGGTGGTCACGGTCATTCAGCAGCAGAGAGAGAGAATACAAAGATACGATAGTGGCGTTCAAGAGGCTTTTAGATAAGCTTTCACATGCTTATGGAGGTAGTGGAAGAATATCAAGCATGCGTAGGTCGATGAGATTAGTTTATCTTGGTATCAAGTTTGACGATACGATACGATATGATACGATACGATACGATAGAACTTTATTTATCCCAGGAGGGAAATAATTGATCTGCCAACGGTCACAAAACACAAAATACATGAAACATGAGATTAAAGTGATGAGTGGAAAGGATGGGGGATGTGCAAAGATTTGGGGGGGAGGGGAGTCAGCCTCAGTCTACCCCACGACAGAAGGGGGAGGAGTTGTACAGTTTGATAGCCACAGGGAAGAAGGATCTCCTGTGGCGTTCTGTCCTGCATCTTGGTGGAACCAGTCTGTTGCTGAAGGTGCTCCTCAGGTTGACCAGTGTGTCATGGAGGGGGTGAGCTGTGTTGGCCAAGATGCTCTGCAGTTTGAGGAGCATCCTCCCCTCCAAGACCACCTCCCATGAGTCCAACTCCCCCCCCCCCCCCCCCCCCCAGGACAGAGCCAGCCTTCTTGATGAGCTTGTTTGGTGCAGTCTCAGGCTGAAGGGCCTGCTCCTGTGTTCTGCTGTTCAATGTATAATTACTGAGAGAACAGGAAGGGAAAAGATCGTTCAGTTCCAGTTCAGCTCAGCCATTATGCTTTGGACAGAGGCTGCCTTTGTATTTGAAAGAAGATACAGGTGTGTTGGATGGAATAGCAGAGAAGTGAATTGAGAATGCAGATTTGTTAGACTGAGAATACTGGACCGCATAGTGCATGTAACTGAGAATTCAGCTTTTCACTGTACCTGGGTACACGTGATAATAAACTAAACTAAACCTAACAACGGGCAAGGAACCAGGCACATCGAATGGAGGTTCCAGCAGTAGGTTTAGGTATATTAGTGTCACGTGTACCGAGGTGCAGTATAAAAAGCTTTGTTTTGTGTGCTGCCAAATCAGATAAATATTCGTAAATACAATCAAGTCGAACTCAAGTAACCAGCATCTGCAGTTCCTTCCTGCACATTCAGTCTGTGAAGTCTCCTGCACTTGGAGTTATACGGCTGAGAGAGAAAAAAATGCATCCCCTGGGCCAGGTACCTGGTGACCTTGGGGAGTGCAATTCCACATCACACCTCGTTATTTTTAGCAAATTAATCCAATTGGCAACAGGAAATGATGGACATGGAGGGCTGTATAATGGATGGGCTATACGTCGGCACCTTCAGTACTTGAAGCCCCATTTCCAGACCTCCAAAGGCTTTAATTGGATTCGATTCGGTCCAGACAGCCCATTGAGAAGTTTTAATGAACCGGCCCACTAAGTACACCATGTAGGATCATAATGACTTTTCGGCCAGCACAATAAAGAACACTAGCCCTGCCTCCTCCGTTGCAGACAATGAGAGAGCTGCAACCATCAGATGCAAAGCATTAAAATGCCCTTTGCGATCTGATTTTAGTGGACGAGCTTGTTATATAACAAGAGCCAAAGACGAGTTCATCCCCGAACTAGTTTGTCTGTCCACAGGGCAAAATATAAACGCAGATTCCTGAGTTGTAAAGGTGATGTGTGGGAAGGAACTGCAGATGCTGGTTTACACCGAAGATAGACACAAAATGCTGGGGTAACTCAGCGGGACAGGCAGCATCTCTGGAGAGGAGGAATGAGTGAGGTTTCGGGTCGAGACCCTTCTTCAGATGGAGAGTCAGGGGAGAGGGAGACACAGAGATAAGGAAGGGTATGGTATGAAAACGAGGCATCAAAGGGGATGCAGCTCAAGGAAAATGTAGAATAGATCATTGTTAGCCCGGAGAAGGTGGCAACAAAGCAAACAGATAAAATGTAATCAGGGGGACAGTCAGACTTGTCGGAGAACTGGGGAGGGGGAGGGATGGAGAGAGAGGGAAAGCAAGGGTTGCTTGAAGTTAGAGAAGTCAATGTTCATACCGCCTGGGTGTAAACTACCCAAGTGAAATATGAGGAGGTGCTGTTCCTCCGATTTGCGCTGGGCCTCACTCTGACAATGGAGGAGGCCCAGGACAGAAAGGTCAGTAGGTGAATGGGAGGAAGAGTTATAGTGTTTAGCAACCGGGAGATCAGGTAGGACTGAGCGGAGGTGTTCAGCTAAACGATCGCTGGGCCAGCGCTTGGTCTTGCCGATATATAGGAGGTATATATATACTGAAGATAGACACAAAATGCAGGGGCAACTTAGCGGGTCAGGCAGCATCTCTGGAGCAAAGGAACCCCCGCCTGATTGCTCTGAACGGCAAACTGTGCAGATCCTAGCTTGGTCCCTCTGTCTGTTAGAGTTTGGTGATCATCTCCAGCGCTGTTGACTGGGGTGTGCGTCTTTGCTCAGCGGTTTGGATGCCTTATCCCAACGTAGCTATTGAGGGCGTGCAGCGTAGGTTTACTAGGTTAATTCCCGGAATGGCGGGACTATCAAATGTTGAAAGACTCGAGCGACGAGGCTTGAATTTAGAAGGATGAGAGGGGATCTTATCGAAACGTATAAGATTATTAAGGGGTTGGACACGTTAGAGGCAGGAAACATGTTCCCAATGTTGAGGGAGTCCAGAACAAGGGGCCACAGTTTAAGAATAAGGGGTAGGCCATTTAGAACTGAGATGAGGAAAAACTTTTTCAGTCAGAGAGTTGTGAATCTGTGGAATTCTCTGCCTCAGAAGGCAGTGGAGGCCAATTCTCTGAATGCATTCAAGAGAGAGCTAGATAGAGCTCTTAAGGATAGCGGAGTCAGGGGGTATGGGGAGAAGGCAGGAACGGGGTACTGATTGAGAATGATCAGCCATGATCACATTGAATGGCGGTGCTGGCTCGAAGGGCCGAATGGCCTCCTCCTGCACCTATTGTCTATTGTAGGCACAGTAACCCCCTGCAGGTGGATATTGACTAAGCTGAGGCTATTATCTTGCTTCCAATTATGGAAAGATCATCTGGTAAACATGGTCTGTGCTCGCAAACAAAAAAAACAGGAGCGTTTCTCTGATGTTCCTAAAGACATCTTAGATCCAGAGCAACCACCAAGGAAGACAAGGAGGCCGGCACCTCCAGCCCACAACTCCCACCTCTGTACTGATAGTGGGGTCAAGCTGCCAAGTGTAATGGGCTGTTTTAAACATACTTGCCTTCTGCATCCTTGAGTAATAATAATAATAATAATAATAATAATAATAATAATAATAATAATAATAATAATAATAATATTGATAATAATAATATTGATAATTATATTAAAATTAATATTGATAATAATATTAAAATTAATATTGATAATAATAATAATGTAATTGTGCAATAGAACAGTTGAGGAGGTGAGGGAGTGAAATCCTGTTCAGACATAGTATTAGTTTAGTTTAGTTTATTTTTGAGATACAGCGCAGAAACAGGCCCTTTTGGCCCACCGGGTCCGCACCGCCCAGCGATCCCCGCACACTAACACTATCCTATACCCACTCGGGACAATTTTTACATTTACCAAGCCAATTAGCCTACATACCTGTACGTCTTTGGAGTGTGGGAGGAAACCGAAGATGTAGGTTAATTGACTGGGTAAAATGTAAAAATTGTCCCTAGTGTGTGTAGGATAGTGTTAATAGTGTTAGTGTGCGGGGATCACTGGGCGGCGCGGACTTGGTGGGCCGAAAAGGCCTGTTTCCGCGCTGTATCTGAAATATGAATAAAATAATAAATATCTCGGAGAAAACCCACAACGGGGAGAACGTACAAACTCCGTACAGACGGCGCCCGTAGACGGGATTGAACCCGGGTCTCCGGCGCTGCATTCGCTGTAAGGCAGCAACTCTACCGCTGCGCCACCGTGCCGCCTCAATGTTAGAAGTGACGGTTATCAGTGTAGTGGATTAGGGAAGAGTTCTGGACCGATGGGTTAGTAGAAAATCATGTATAAAATAGCCATTATAAAAGTTGTATAAAAATCATGAGAGGAATGGATTGGGTGGACGTCTCTTGCTCAGAGTGGGGGAATTGAGGACCATAAATTGAAGGTGAAGTGGGAAAGATTTTATAAGAATCCGAGGGGTAACATTTTCATGAAAATAGGTGGTGGATGTATGGAACTAGCTGCCAGAGGAAGTGGTTGAGGCAGGGACTATCGCAACGTTTAAGAAACCTGTTAGACAGGTACATTGGTAGGACAGGTTTAGAGGGATCGGGGGCAAACGCAGGCAGGTGGGACTAGTGTAGATGGGGCATGCGGGTGGGCAAGTAGGGCCGAAGGGCTGTTTCCACGCTGAATGACTCTAGGACTCTAGAAGACAGGCTATTGCAGGCCAGGGGGATAAGTAGGAAAGGTGGGTATGAAGTGGTGGAGAGGAGTGGGGCGATCCAAAGTTGGATTTATTGCTCCGTGACAATGGAACTTTACTTTTCTAAAATTAATCACATTAAATTGCTTGCACATGTTCATTATTTAGTCAACATAGCTGCATTTGGATGAGAATGCTACTAGTTATGACATTAAATATTCATAATTGCATATTTCGGTTTGAGAACCGGGGGTAATTTCCGTTGGAAGGGAGTGTTGTGCATTTCGCTGACATCTGTGCTGGCTTGGGTTTTGGAGATCTGGATCGAGATTAAGGTGCAAACATCAAGTTAAGTCTTGGGAATTGAGTGGAATGATATTCATGCAAGCTCTTTTATGAACGACCAATCTATTTAACGAGCTCACCGGCCATTTCACCTCACGGATCAACGCTGCAAAGGTCACTAAACGTGACCCGAGGGACCGTCTGCTCCTGTTCCCCATGTTCATGTCTAGCTTCCCCTTACGTGCACCTACCTGTGTCTCGGCCTCCCCCTGTGAGGGCAGGCTTCTCATTCCAGCCGTTCTCTGGATGAAGATGTTTCTCCTGATTTCCGTGTTAGATTAACGGTATATCCGTGGCCCCAGTTTTGGACTCTCCTACCAGTAAACTTCATTTTCTTTGATCCGGTGAGCCAGGTTTGATCCTGACTTCCGGCGCTGTCTGTGTGGACTTTGCAGGTTCCCCCTGGCACCTCATGTGCTTCCCCCTGGGGGCTCTGGTTTCCTCCCCCATTCCCCATTCCCCCCACCCTCCCCTTCCACTTATATTCCTTCCTCTGGCTTCACGTTTCACACTTCTTTACCGTGAGCAGCGGTACACTAGCGCCATCCCACGCACGCTGGGGACAATTAGACAATTAGCCTAAAAACTTGTACGTCTTTGGAGTGTGGGAGGAAACCGGGGCACCCGGAGAAAACCCACATGGTCACAGTACAAACGCCATACAGACAGCACCCAGAGTCGGGATCGGACCCAAGACTCTGGCGCTGTGAGGCAGCAACTCTACCGCTGCGCCACCGTGCCGCCCCCAAAGCGTCTTCTATCCTTATCTCATTGTCTCACATATCTCATTACCTACAGTCCGATAACCGCAAGATGTAGCAGCTAGTTACTGACTTCACGAAGCACAGTGGAGTGCATGCCTTAATCAGCATCGATGGTGCAGATGGGGAAATGGTGGGGCACTTCAAATACCTTGACGTTAACATTACCAATGACCTGCCGTGGACCAACCACACTGATGCCACAGCCAAGAAGGCGCACCAGTGCCTCTACTTCTTCCAGTGATTCTTACAAACATTTGCAGATGCACCATAGAAAGTTTAACGCTGACCCGTATGCACTGAATGGCATTCAGTTCTGAATCATTTGCAGGTTGCACAAAGCCTTTAAAGCCTTTGATTCAAACTCTCCGTTCACCCTTCAATGCCTTCGAGGCATTTTGTTGGGCCACTCTTTGGCTGGAACCGAGTGAAACAAATCACAATTTTTCATTGTCCTGAGCTACAGTGTGGTCGGAAGGATTAATCCATAATGTTGGGCACCTTTTAGATTTATTAAGCGGAAACCTGGGCCCATTGTGCTTATTTAACAAAGTTACAATTCAAGATGGATCTTTTTGTCGTTCATTTGCAGTCTCCATACCGACTCAGACATGTCATGGGAGAACAAATGTTTTATTTAACAAAATATGGGCGGCACGGTAGCGCAGCGGTAGAGTTGCTGCTTTACAGCGAATGCAGCGCCGGAGACTCAGGTTCGATCCTGACTACGGGTGCTGTACTGTAAGGAGTTTGTACGTTCTCCCCGTGACCTGCGTGGGTTTTCTCTGAGATCTTCGGTTTCCTCCCACACTCCAAAGACGTACAGGTATGTAGGTTAATTGGCTGGGTAAATGTAAAAATTGTCCCTAGTGGGTGTAGGATAGTGTTAATGTGCGGGGATCGCTGGGCGGCACGGACTTGGTGGGCCGAAAAGGCCTGTTTCCGGCTGTATATATATGATATGATATGATATGGTAGTGTTGCCAAACTGGCCAGGAGTGGCCGACTGAGGAAAAGATTGTTTGAAGATCAAGACCTCAAAATTTGACCCAAGGCCCATATTTTGTTGAAGAGATGGCACAGTGCCACAGCGCTAGTGTTGCTGCATTACAGCACCAGAGATCCAGGTTCGATCCTGACTATGGCTGCTGTCTGTACCCAGTTTGTACGTTCTCCCCGTGACCTGCGTGGGTTTTCTCCGGGAAGCTCCAATTTCCTCCCACACTCCAAAGACGTACAGGTTTGTAGGCTAATTGGCTTGGTGTATGTATAGAAATATAGAAACATAGAAAATAGGTGCAGGAGGAGGCCATTCGGCCCTTCAAGCCAGCACCGCCATTCAATGTGATCATGGCTGATCATCTAAAATCAGTACCCCGTTTCTGCTTTCTCCCCATATCCCTTGATTCCGTTAGCCCTAAGAGGTAAATCTAACTCTCTCTTGAAAACATCCAGTGAATTGGCTTCCACTGCCTTCTGTGGCAGAGAATTCGCAGATTCACAACTCTCTGGGTGAAAAGGTTTTTCCTCATCTCAGTCCTAAATGGCCTCCCCTTTATTCTTAAACTGTGACCCCTGATTCTGGACTCCCCCAACATCGGGAACATTTTTTCCTGCATCCAGCCTGTCCAATCCTTTTAAGAATTTTATATGTTTGAAGGGTTAAGATTAAAAGGAAACGTCTGCAGATCCTTCCTACACAGAGACTAACCCGTCTGCGTTCTGTGAATCAGTAACCGTGCCAATAGACAATAGACAATGGACAGCAGGTGCAGGAGGTGGCCATTTGGCCCCTTCGAGCCAGTACCGCCATTCATTGTGATCATGGCCGATCATCCACCATCAGCGACCCGTGCCTGCCTTCTCCCCGTATGCCGACGATGGTGAAGGTGTTCGGGACTTTCATGGGGAGAGAATCAGCGAGTAATAATACCCCAATAAAATGCCCCTAGTGTGTGTAGGGTAGTGGGTAGTGTGTGGGGGTTGCTGGTCTGTGCGGACTTGGTGGGCCGAAGGGCCTGCATTCCACGTTGTATCTCTAAACAAAACTAAACGATAGATAATATTGAGGGGGTGGGGGAGGGGGGGAGCGGTGGGCATGCTGCAAAGAAGGTAGTTGGACTGAACCAGGATATGGATAAGTTGAGTGAGTGGGTAAACACGGCCAATGGAGTTTAACATTGGAAAATGCATCTTCGTGCATTAGGGGGAATCTGAAGGCAGGCTCTGAATGAAATGAAGAGATTGTAAATGAATGCAGTAGGGAGTTTTAGATTTAGAGATACAGCGCAGAAACAGGCCCTTCGGCCCACCGGGTCTGCGCCGCCCAGCGATCCCCGCACACTAACACTATCCTACACCCACTAGGGACAATTTTTACATTTAACAAGCCAATTAACCTACAAACCTGTACGTCTTTGGAGTGTGGGAGGAAACCGAAGATCTCGGAGAAAACCCACGCAGGCCACGGGGAGAACGTACAAACTCCGTACAGACGGCGCCCGTAGTCAGGATCGAACCTGAGTCTCCGGCGCTGCATTCGCTGTAAGGCAGCAACTCTACCGCTGCGCCACCGTGCCACCCCAATCTAAGTATTTTTGTGCATGAAACACAAAACAGTAGCATGCAGGTATAGTAAGTGGTTAGGAAGGCAAATGACATGTTAACAAAAAAGAGTAGCTTCTTCGCTAGAATTTATGTGGCTATTAAACATTTAAACTTTCCTAAGCTCTGAACTACATAGACTTGTAAGCATTGTTTTTGTCTTTGCTTTATTTATATATATATATATATATATATATATATATATATATATATATATATATATGTATCTCTAAACTCTAAACTAAACTAAAATCAGGCCTAGTTGCCTAATCAGGCTAGTCCACCTTGCCTGTGCTGGGCCCATATCCCTTTAAAGCTTTCCTATCCATGTATCTGTCCAAGTGTCTTTCAAATGTCATAATTGGACCTGCTCTTTAGCACAGATAGAGTGTTGTGCCTTTCCCAATCATCCTGCAAAATCTGCTCTCCGATTATGCATCTAATACCCTTTAAAAGTTATGATTGAATCTGCCTCTAACAAGCCTTCAGCCAAAAAAATCAAGATCGTCAACATAAATGATTCCTCTCGCTGCATGCTGTCAAGCTGGAAAGGGTACAGAGAAGATTTACGAGGATGTTGCCAGGGCTAGAGGATCTGAGCCACAGGGAGAGGTTGAGCAGGCTGGGTCTCTATTCCTTGGAGCGCAGGAGGATGAGGGGTGATCTTATAGAAGTGTATAAAAACATGAGGAATAGATTGGGTAATGCACAGAGTCTCTTGCCCAGAGTAGGTGAATCGAGGACTAGAGGACATAGGTTCAAGGGGAAGGGGAAAAGACTTAATAGGAATCTCAGGGGTAACTTTTTCACACAAAGCATGGTGGGTGTATGGAACAAGCTGCCAAGGGAGGTAGTTGAGGCAGGGACCTTCCCAACATTTAAGGAATAGGTTGACAGGCACATGGGTAGGACAGGTTTGGAGGGATATGGACCAAGCGCAGGCGTGTGGGACTAGTGTAGCTGGGACATGTTGGCCGGTGTGGACAGGTTGAGCTGAAGGGCCTGTTTCCACACTGTATCACTCCGTGACTGCTTGATTCCTGGCTGCATTGTTGATCCCCCTCGTTCTGTGCACTCTGAATGCTGGCCCTTTGTCACTGGAGGCTAAACCGTTCAGGATTTCAAAGCTCCCTTCAGCAGTCCCAACTGGAAGGAGTACAGTCTGGCGGCTCTGTGGCTCCACATTACTGAAATGCCACGCCGCGTAATGAATCTCTTCTTGACATCCGCTTAATTGTGTGGTGCCCAGAATTAGCCACATTCTCCAAACCACGGTTTTATTATAGATGTTTCATAACTTCCTTTCTTCTGCAGTCTGTCTCTGTTAATAAAATCATGAATCCCATATGTCTTTAACTGCTTATCTTGCCCACTTCAAAGACTTGTGTACACATGCCCTGAGGTTTCCCCGTTTCCCTTTAAAGTTGACTCAAACTAGAGTCATACAGAGTTATCCAGCAGGGAAACAAGCTCTTTGGCCCAACTCATCCCTGCCGATCAAGAGGCCTATCTGGGCTGGCCCCATTTGCCAGCATATCCCTCTGAACCATTCCTATCCATCTACCTCTCCAAACGTCTTTTAATCATTGTATCAACCCCATCTCTGCTACTTCCCCTGACAGCTCGTTCCATAGATCCACCACCGAGACCCTCACGTCACTTTTAAATCTTTCCCCTCTCACTTTAAATCGATGGCATCTGGTTTTAGATTCTCCTAAACTGGGGAAAAAAAGGCTGTGACCGTCCACCTTATCTTTGCCCCACAAGATTTTATATACATCTATATACTAAAACTCTCGTTCGTTATCTTGTTTGTGACTGAACTTCAGCCAAAACGGTACACGATAGCGTGACAATTTTAGGCCCACCTTACTCACCATTGTCACTTTAGTGATAATGCAAGTAGTTTTATTGAAATCGGTGTTATATTTTTAAAGTTATTCACATTTTAAAGTTTAAAAGGAGGGGAGGGGGAGGGAGGAGGGAAGGAAGGGGGGAGTAGGGGAGAAGGGAGAGGGGAGGGGGGGTTGAGGAGAGAGGGGAGGAAGGGGGAGGACAGGGTGCTGCACCAATGCAGGAGAGGTTTGGGCCCAACGGGTACACTTTGTCTAGTATAATTTAATTGTCAGATGTTGAATTGGAAGGGTGGTGAATCTGTGGAATTCTTTGCCACAGAAGGCCGTGGAGGCCAAGTCAGTGGATGTTTTTTAAGGCAGAGATAGGTAGAGTCTTGATTAGTACGGGTGTCAGAGGTTATGGGGAGAAGGCAGGAGAATGGGATTAGGAGGGAGAGATAGATCAGCCATGATTGAATGGCGGAGTAGACTTGATGGGCCGAATGCCCTAATTCTACTCCTATCCCTTATGACCTTGTGAATTGTTGTCCACAGTTCTCTTGGGAAAATCCTGTGAGTAACCAGAAGCGGGGGACTTGACAAATCGCCCCCTTACACAGGAACACTGGTTTGTACGGAGAAATGTAACATTGCACCCGACACAACCTCAACATATCCCAAAGGGTTTGAATGCCAATGAGATATTCAGAGGCATTGTTATAAAGTAGGAAAGGCAGAAGTTCATTTGGTGCATTTCTAGCATTTTCAGTTTATTGTCACGTGTACCGAGGTACAGTGAAAAGCCTGAGTGCTATCCAGAGAGCAGAAAGACAATACATGATTACAATCAAGTCATTTACAGTGTATAGATACATGATAAGGGAATGACGTTTAGTGTAAGGTAAAGCCCGCAAGGATAGTCCAAGGGTCATCCATGAGGTAGATAGTAGTTCAGCACTGCTCTCTGGTTGTGGTGGGATGATTCAGTTGCTTGATAACAGCTGGGAAGAAAAAGTATACATTACTGCACCCAAGCTAAAAGTCATAATTCAACAGAGGCAATGTATTCAACCCAGTTGCTTCCTAGCTCCCAGTAAATGGGTAACCCTATCTGGCCTTAAAGGAATTTTCCAAGCTTATGCCACAGTGAGATTCATCTCGACATTTCACCACTAAATGATTGTAGCTGGACATACACTCGTGGGCTTGTATCTTTTTTTCCTTTTAGCTTTACTTATGCCCATTGCATCAGTATAGGAATGGAAGATAGACACAAAAAGCTGGAGTAACTCAGTCCAGACCCTTCTTCAGACTGAAGAAGTCTGAAGTCCCTGTTTGAAGAAGGGTCTCGACCCAAAACGTCACCCATTCCTTCCCTCCAGAGATGCTGCCTGTCCCGCTGAGTTACTCCAGCTTTTTGTGTCTATCTTTGGTTTAAACCAGCATCTGCAGTTTAGATTTTTTTAGATTTAGATTTAGATTTAGAGATACAGCGCGGAAACAGGCCCTTCGGCCCACCGAGTCCGCGCCGCCCAGCGGTCCCCGTACATTAACACTATCCTACATACACGAGGGACAATTTTTACATTTACCCAGTCAATTAACCTACATACCTGTACGTCTTTGGAGTGTGGGGGGAAACCGAAGATCTCGGAGAAAACCCACGCAGGTCACGGGGAGAACGTACAAACTCCGTACAGACGGTGCCCGTGGTCAGGATCGAACCTGAGTCTCCGGCGCTGCATTCGCTGTAAGGCAGCAACTCTACCGCTGCGCCACCGTTCCTTCCTACACAGTGTGGGAGTGGAGACAACCTTCTAAAAGGCAGAGGCCGGCCGGTGTGGGCAGCAGCTGAGGTGGAAGGTATTGGCATGCTGACGTTTATCTTTGCTCGAATCTGCCATCGGGCTGGATAATCCGTTCTTTGATCACTGTGACTGAAAGTGTCTGGAAAGATGCTTGGACAAGAGTCGGATTTGAACAAAGAAGAACTTTGTTCTGCTTTCTTAATTAACTGTTATGTGTGCTGATGTAGAGACATCGCTGATTAAGGTTCCTGAAGTTTGGAAGGAATTTCCATTGTCAATAAATCAAACTTCAGGACTCAAGCCATCTTGACACTGTTCTGACCTTTCACGATTTCCGTCTTGGCAACATCGAAAGGGAGATATTTGCCACCAAATCACTGCCTTATAAACGTAGAACCACTTTCTAACTGTGGGAAAGAAAACGTTGTGGACAGAGAGCTTCGAGTGGCAAGGCTAATTGTTACACCTGAAGTGTCTAAATATTCTTTTCTAAACATGTAACTTGACGAACAGGATCATTGATAAAGTCAAAGTAGATCACATAATAATCTGGTGTCCATTTGGTAGCTTGGTCTGTCCTGTGCTACCTGAGAAGGAGACGTCACAGGAAAAGAAGGGTCTCGACCCAAAATGTCACCTATTCCTTTTCTCTGGAGATGTTGCTTGACCCACTGAGTTACTCCAGCTTTTTGTGTCTATCTAAGGAGATGTTACGGTTCATTTAGTTTAGAGATACAGCAGGGAAGGAGGCCCTTTGGCCCACCGAGACCGGACCGACCAGCGATCCCCGCACATTAACACTACCCGACACACACTCGTGACAACTTTACATTCACACCAAGCCAATTAACCTACAAATCTGTACGTCTTTGGAGCGTGGGAGGAAACCGAAGATCTCGGAGAAAATCCACGCAGGTCAGGGGGAGAACGTACAAACTCTGCACAGACAAGCACACGTTTTCTTTTCTCCCTGGATAAGGATTTGCTGTTAAATCATTACCTGTGTCCATTTGTGCACGGACAATGGATGAGCACAGATCTGAACTCAACTATGACACTCTTTGGATCTGAACAGCACCAGTTTGCAAGAAAAATGTTCTTCTGGTTGAGGCATTGGTTCACTGTTGGTCTTCATTGGACTGTAGATGTCCTACAGCAGTAACTTGGTGACATGGCACCTACAAAGCCCTTTCACCATGATGTAATCAAACGGGATTTGATGCTGTCACACTTGTGGGACTCACCAATTCCTAAGTTCAGGAGGTTTTGAGGAGCGTCGGAAGAGAGAGCAATTGAGAAAGTTATGACGGGGAGGTCAATTGGGGATATAAGTAAAGACAGATTGACTGTGCTCCTTGAAAAATTTGAGGTGAGTAGAGCAAGCCAATGTGGATTTGTTACGGGTAAGTCATGCTCAATGATTCCAACAATGTCCTGTGGAATCGACCAAAGTCATAAATTGTCCATGGATGTAGTTTGTACGAGCTTCCAGGAATCATTTGCTAAGCGTCTACATCGGAGACAGCTCATAAACCTGAAGGCAAATTCTTGACTTGCGAAGAACACAGAGAGTAGGGAAAATTCTATTGATTTACAGCTATTCACTTTGTTTATTAATTGCACTTAATACAACAGAGTGGCGCGGTGGCGCAGCGGTAGAGTTGCTGCCTTACAGCGCTTGCAACATTGGAGACCTGGGTTCGATCCTGACTACGGGCGCCGTCTGTACGGAGTTTGTACGTTCTCCCCCTGACCTGCGTGGGTTTTCTCAGAGATCTTCGGTTTCCTCCCACACTCCAAAGGCGTACAGGTTTGCCGGTTAATTGGCTTGGTGTATGTGTAAATTGTCCCTAGTGGACAATGAATCTGTGTTGTGGCACAGACAACACAGTTGAATCTGTGGAATTCTCTGCCTCAGAAGGCAGTGGAGGCCAATTCTCTGAATGCATTCAAGAGAGAGCTAGATAGAGCTCTTAAAGATAGCGGAGTCAGGGGGTATGGGGAGAAGGCAGGAACGGGGTACTGATTGAGAATGATCAGCCATGATCACATTGAATGGTGGTGCTGGCTCGACGGGCCGAATGGCCTACTCCTGCACCTATTGTCTATTGTCTAGTGTGTGTGGGATAGTGTTAGTGTGCAGGGATCACTGGTCGGCGCCGACTCGGTGGGCCGAAGGGCCTGTTTCCTCACTGTATTTCTGAAACAATAAAAAACTAAAAACCACAGAGAGTTTTGCACCAAGTTTCCTGGTGACACAGATAATTGGTGACGTGGTGTCAAGGAGAGCATAAAACCGTACCTTACGATTGATTAAGTGAGCTGGCAAAACCGTAACATATGGATTGTATCACAACTGAATCTGAGGTCATCTATTTTGGGTGCAAGGAGACAGAGTTCCATAACATTTAAGTAGTGTCAAGCTATGAATAACTGGGGCCAAAGCAATTTGTGGGTCCATGTACAGAAATTAATACAATATTTTGCAGCGACTATATAAAGTTCTCTTGAAGCACATGTGGAGTAACAGTGTATTGTTTTGGGAACCATACTTTGGAAAACATATCTTGATCTTGGAAGGAGAGCCTTGCAGCACTGCAAGGATTAATCCGAGGGGAGAGATCACCAAGGCTCGGCTTGTTGTTTCTGCATTATATGAGGTTGATTTGACTGAGTTTTATTGAGGAGCAGTCACAACCATGGGCACTTGTTCTTGTGGCGGGGAGTCTGGAATAATGGGACCTGACACAAAATCAGAAACAGACCATTCTGTAGAGGAGCAAAGAAAAAAAAGCTGCAGATGTTGGAAACATCTGTGGGCCCGGCTCGCCCACCGCGGACGGCGAAGGGACCCGCCATGCGAGAGCGAGGAGGGACCCACGAGCAACCTCCGACAGCAAGGAGGGGACTGTCGGAGAGTGAGGAGACCGTCGGAGAAAGAGGGGACCATCGGCGAGCATTGTGGACCGTTGTGTTGGTGAATGGGGTGGGCTGGCAGAGAGTGGGGTGGGCTGTTGGAGAGTGAGGAAGAGCGAAGAGGAGAGGAAAGTGAGGGGGCCGTCAGAGAGCGAGAGGCCATTGGAGAGTGAGGGGAGTGAGGGACCGTTGGAGAGTGAGGGGGCTGTTGGAGAATGAGGGGACCGTTTGAGTGAGGGGCCGTTGGAGAGTGAGGGACCGTTGGAGAGTGAGGGACCGTTGGAGAGTGAGGGACCGTTGGAGAGTGAGGGACCATCGGCGAGTGGGGTATGTTGGTGAGTGGGGTGGGTTGTTGGTGAGTGGGGTGGGCCGTCGGTGAGTGAGTTGGGCTGGCAGAGAGTGGGGTGGGCTGGCAGCGAGTGAGGAAGGTGGTTGGAGAGTGAGGAAGAGCGAAGACGAGGGGAGAATGAGGGGGCCGTCAGAGAGTGAGAGGCCATTGGAGAATGAGGGGAGTGAGGGACCGTTGGAGAGTGAGGGGCCATTGGAGAGTGAGGGGCCGTTAGAGAGTGAGGGGCCGTTGGAGAGAGTGAGGGAAACCGGCGGGAAGGGTGTGGGGACCCAGCAGGGGGATAGCGAGAACGAAGGGAGACCCAGCAAGGAAGGGGGAGGGAGACCAGCTGCCTTGTGCGGCGACAGGCAGATAGGACTGTTCGATGAACTTTGGGGTCAATACTCTCCTTCACACCTCTTAGTTGAGGGAAACTTTGTCCCGCCCCCCTGACATCAGTCTGAAGAAGGGTCTCGACCCGAAACGTCACCCATTCCTTCTCTCCTGAGATGCTGCCTGACCTGCTGAGTTACTCCAGCATTTTGTGAAACATTATATTATTATTTGAGAGTGTGGAGGCTTGGATATGTCAGGTTTGGGAGAAAATGTGTGGCAGTGGGATCGCTCATGCTGTTCTGAGAGCTGGCGTGGGCACGATGGGCTGAATAGCCTTTCTCTCCCTCTTTGTCGTTCGGGAGAATAGTGTGAGGCAAAGGTGGACCCGCTGGATGAGATTCATGTGGAGAGTGCCCGAGGGAAGATGGTACAAGAGTTTCCGGCAGCGTTGCCAAGCAGTTTCACGGTTTATTCCGAACAGCTCCGTCACAGAGGACTCTGCGATTTACGGACTGTTTCCAGGGAACGCATTCAGAGACTGACATTGAGTGCTCCTGCAAGGTCATCAACTCGGTGGAAGACGCTCTCGGGTCTGCCCGAGCTTTGTTGACCTCCCAGCAGAGCCGGATGTACGACTGGCCCACTGCAGGCCGCAGGAGTACGAGCGGAGGGACGTGCTGAAGCTCGGTGCAGCCAACGCCAAAGCGCTGTGGGAGAGGACCACAGTCTAGGGTCCTTCCCCTGCTGGACATTAGGGGAGACGCCCCGCAAACATGCGAAGGGATATCACCCCATGAGCGGCAAGGATGGGGGCCACTCTTTTAAATCCCTATTCCTGGAGCAACATTTCTTACTTTAACTATACTCTTCTTAAAACCCTGTCCCACTTAGGCAATTATTTAGGCGATTGTTTAGACGACTGGGCTGACGCCACACGGTCCCTGGGGTGTCGCCTGTACGGTCGTGAGTCGTCTCCACAGAGTCGTAGCGTTTTTCTGATCGCCGCTGGATTTTGAGATGTTTAAACATTTTCGGCGACTGTTGGTTTGACGCCAATGATCGTAGCTTGACGTCTCCTGACGTGGGCGCTGTCGTAGGTTGTCGCCGGTGCCGACTTCAGTGAATTCCATTGGCGACTACCTACGTCAACCTACGACAGGTACCGGCGTCAAAACCGGACGCCAAAATGAGGTGAATCGTCTTCGGTTGTCGCTTATCGTAGCTTGTGGCGGGTAGACGTAGGTTGACCAGTTGTTCTAGGTTGCCACCTGTGTGGTCATAGGCTGTCGCGATGATTGGGTCGCCGGTTGTCGGTAGCTTTGCCGTAGCTTGACGTCGACTAGGTGGCAGGTTGTTGTAGCTTGTCGTAGACATTGTCGTAGTGGGGGTCCAGTCGCCATTTTGTGGGCGAACTGCTATGACTATTGCAGTCGCCTAATAAAACGCCTAAGTCTCCTCTATTCCCTTTATAATGTGAATGGCTCGATTGTAATCATGTATTTTCTTTCCGCTGACTGGTTAGCATGCAATAAAAGCTTTTCACTGTACCTCGGTACATTTGATAATAAACTGAACTGAACTAAACTAACCAAAATTAATCTCGTCCATGCCTGCCAACTTGGCACATTGGACTAGTACCATTTGCCTGCATTTGGCCCATAGCCCTCTAAACACTTCCTATCCATAGATCAGTCCACCTCCAACGGGTCCAACATTTCCGTCACCTCCAACGGGACCCCACCACTGGCCACATCTTCCCATCTCCTCCCCTTTCTGCGTTCTGTAGAGACTGTTCCCTCCGTAATTCCCTGGTCCACTCGTCCCTTCCTACCCAAACCACCCCCTCCCCAGGCACTTTCCCCTGCAACCGCACGAGATGCAACACCTGTCCCTTTACCTCCCCCCTCGACTCCATCCAAGGACCCAAACAGTCTTTCCAGGTGAGACAGAGGTTCACCTGCAGCTCCTCCAACCTCATCTATTGTATCCGCTGCTCTAGATGTCAACTTCTCTACATCGGCGAGACCAAACGCAGGCTCGGCGATCGTTTCGCTCAACACCTTCGCTCAGTCTGCCTTAACCAACCTGATCTCCCGGTGGCTGAGCACTTCAACTCCCCCTCCCACTCCCAATCTGACCTTTCTGTCATGGGCCTCCTCCAGTGCCATAGTGAGGCCCACCAGAAATTGGAGGAACAGCACCTCATATTTCGCTTGGGCAGCTTGCAGCCCAGCGGTATGAACATTGACTTCTGCAACTTTAGATAGTTCCTCTGTCCCTCTCTTCCCCCCCCCCCCCCCCCCTCCACCTTCCCAGTTCTCCCACTGTCTTCCTGTCTCCACCTATATCCTTTCTTTGTCCCGCCCCCCTGACATCAGTCTGAAGAAGGGTCTCGACCCGAAACGTCACCCATTCCCTCTCTCCTGAGATGCTGCCTGACCTGCTGAGTTACTCCAGCATTTTGTGCTACCTTCAATTTGTACCAGCATCTGCAGTTATTTTCCTACATATAAGAGTCCAAGTATCTTGTAAAAGTTGTACTTCTATCCCTTCTGTAGCATCCTCTGGCAGCTCATTCCAGATATGGACTATCCTCTGGTTGCAAACGTTGCTCCCAGAAGTCTCTTCCGCCTCACCTCAAGCCTAAGCCTTCCAGTTTTAGAATCCTCCACCTGGGATAAAGACAAGGAGCGTTTACTTTACCTATGCCCCTCATGACCTGGTGCGTCTCACTAAGTCTCCCCTCCGTCTCCCTCATTCTCCTTCCTCCAAGCCAGTTTTGAGTCCCGTGGTTAGCTCACCTGTGATTCCATGCGCTCCAATGTTCCAGACAGGCCTACCATGCAGGACTGGTCAACATCCTCACTGAAGTCCATTCAGTCAACATCGACCACCCTGCCCTCATCAGTCCTCATGGTGACCTCTTCAAAAGACTCTTTGTGAGTCCACAAATTACAAGTTCACAAGTTATCGGAGTAGAATCAGGCCATTCGGCCCATCGAGTACACTCTGCCATTCAATCATGGCTGATCTCTGCTTCCAAGTCCCATTTTCCTGCCTTCTCCCCTTAATAATTGAGGCCCGTTCTGATCAAGAATTTGTCTGGCTCTGCCTTAAAAATACCCACTGACTTGGCCTCCACAGCCCTCTGTGGCAATGAGTTCCACAGATTAACGGCCCTCTGACTAAAGAAGTTCCCCCTCACCTCCTTTCTAAAAGAGCGCCCTTTAATTCTGAGGCTATGACCTCTGGTCCCAGACTCTCCCACCGGTGGAAACATCCTTTCCACATCCACCCTATCTATGCCTTTCATTATTCTGTAAGTGTTCAAGTGTTGAACTCACTTTCTGTAGGTGAGGCCCAATTTCCCATGGACAAAGCCATGCCGCTGCTAATCAGACTGCACCTATCCAAATGCCATTAGAATCCCCCCCAACAACGTACCCACCACCAATGTCACCAATCTGTGGTTCCCCGGCCCTTTCCCGCCTGCTCTTCTTACATAATGGTGTGACGGTGGCCATTCTCCAGTAGACTGGACCTTCACGTGTGTCTGAAGATATCTCTGCAAGGGGCCTCCGCTATTTCCTCCCCGGTTGCCCACAACGTCTGAGGATGCCCCTGGTCACCCCCTGGAGATTTACCCACCTGAATGTCCTCTAAAACCGCCAATGCCAACTCTTTGGTCGTTCGGATTTAATCTAAGACATCACAACACCTGTGCTGCAATTCTGTAGCTGCCATGATAAAACATATAAAATTCTTAAGGGGTTGGAGAGGCTAGATGCGGGAAGATTGTTCCCGATGTTGGGGAAGTCCAGAACCAGGTCAAACAGCTTAAGGATAAGAGGGAAGTCTTTTAGGACCGAGATGAGAAAACATTTCTTCACACAGAGTGGTGAGTCTGTGGAGTTCTCTGCCACAGAAGGTAGTTGAGGCCAGTTCATTGGCTATATTTAAGAGGGAGTTAGATGTGGCCCTTGTGGCTAAAGGGCTCAGGGGGTATGGAGAGAAGGCAGGTACAGGTTACTGAGCTGGATGATCAGCCATGATCATATTGAATGGTGGTGCAGGCTCGAAGGGACGAATGGCCTACTCCTGCACCTATTTTCTATGTTTCTATGTTTCTATCTTCTCCTCACTTCAAATGGACGAGAAGAATTCATTGAAAATCTCTCCCATCTCTTGGGGTGCTACACAAAGCTGGGCACGCTGATCTTTACACGGACAATTTCATTCCCCAGCTCCCCTTTTACTCCAAATGCACCTGTACAATCTCTTGGCATTTTCCTTTCACTTGCTTGCCAGCTCCATTTCATGTCCTCCTTTTGGTCTCCTGATTGCTTTCTGAAGCGTACTCCTACACTTACTAAACCCACAGAGTGGGTGAATGCTCTATGAGGCGCTGGTGAAGCTGCATTTGGAGTATTGGAGCCTTCCCCAATTTAGAAACTTAACAAGTGGGCCCGCCCTATCCTTCTCCATAATGACACCTATATACTAAAACTCTCGTTTGTTATCTTGTTTGTGACTGAACTTCAGCCAAAATGCTACACGATAGCACGACAATTTTAGGCCCACCTTACTCACCATTGTCACTTTAGTGATAATGCAAGTAGTTTCATTGAATTCAGTGTTATATTTTTCAAGTTATTCACATTTTAAAGTTTAAATCTATCTCCTAGGGAGGGAGGGAGGGAGGGAGGGAGGGAGGGAGGGGGGGGGGGAGGAGGGAGGGAGGGGGGGAGGGAGGAAAGTTGACAAGGGGGGTTGAGGGGGATGGAGAGGGGGAAGGGGAAGTGGGGAGGGGAGGGGAGGGGGAAGGGGAGGGGAGGGAGGGGGAAGGGGGGGGGGGGGGAGGACAGGGTGCTGCACCAATGCAGGAGAGGTTTGGGCCCAACGGGTCCACTTGGTCTAGTAGACTAATAAAATGTGTAGGAAGGAACTGCAGATGCTGGTTTAAACCGAAGATAGACACAAAAAGCTGGAGTAACCCAGCGGGTCAGGCAGCATCTTTGGAGAGAAGGAATGGGTGACATTTCGGGTCGAGACCCTTCTTCAGGGCAGGGCTTCAGCAAGGCTGAGGAAGGGTCTCCACCCCATTCCTTCTCGCCAGAGACGCTGCCTGTCCCGCTGAGTTACTCCAGCATTTTGTGTCTATCTTTAGCCTAATAAAATATGGTCACTTATCCCAAAGTGCCCCCGATGACACTTCAGTCACTTGCTCTACCTCGTTCCCCAACAGGAGGTGCAGTATTATGCCCACTGTATTAGGCCCTGTTTGTTTGTTTGTCTGTTTCGATGTAGGAGGTGTGGTCAGAGAGAGGATTTATGGGGACAGTTACTACTGGGCATAAAGTTGGGGCAATCTGTAAACCAAGCCAATTTTCAAAGCGTAGATGGCAGTGGCAAAGGAGATAGGGATCTACTGGATCCCATCCGATTTGATGCTGCTCATTCATTGTGGTTCCGCACGTTTCCATCATGGCGCCACATGGTGAGACCCTTCCCGGAAGGAGTAACAGGTGCACACGTCTTTTTGGGAGGAATTGCTGTGGAAGTTCTGAATATTTTCACGGTAGGACTTCTCATCGCCAAAGGACGTAGTCCTCATTTCCCAATCCACTTCATTACAACCCTTGCACTTTTTCTTTAAAGGCGCTTTCTCTCTAGCTGTAATATTATAGTCATACAGTGTGCACAACAAAGTATTACTGGATGTCGGTACACGTGGCAACAATTAACCAAAACCAACTGAAGCAATCATGAGCTGAGCCAAACGGACACGCGAGAGACTGCAGATGCTGGAATTTTGCACACAACGTGAGGATTCAGCGGGTCAGGCAGCATTTGCGGAGGAAATGGACAGACATATGCGTTTTGGGTCAGGACCCTTCTTCAGACTCTCAAAGAAGGGTCCTGATATGAAATGTCGCCTGTCTGATCCCGCCACAGATGCTGCCTGACCCGCTGAGTGTCTCCAGCCAGTGGCGTGTCTAGGCTATGGCACGTATGGCACATGCCCTAGGCACCACTTGAAGGGGGGTGTCAGTGACACAAGGGACAATTTTACATTTTACTAGACCAAGTGGACCCGTTGGGCCCAAACCTCTCCAGCATTGGTGCAGCACCCTCTCCTCCCCCTCCCCCCGCTCCTCCCCCCTCTCCCCTCCCCTCCCCTGCCCCTCTCCCCCCTCCCCCGCCTCTCCCCCTCCCCCCGCCCCCTCCCCCTCCCTCCAACCTCCTCCCCTTCCATTCCCCTCCCCCACTTCCCCTCCCCCACTTCCCCTCCCCATCCCCCTCCCCCCATCCCCCTTATCCTCCCCCCTCCTTCCCCCCCCCCCCCACCCTCCCTCCCCCCCCCCCCCTAGGAGATCGATTTAAACTTTAAAATGTGAATAACTTTAAAATTTAACACCGATTTCAATGAAACTTCTTCCATTAGCACCAAAGGGACGACGGTGAGCAAGGTGGGCCTAAAATTGTCATGCTATCGTGTACCGTTTCGGCTGTAGTTCAGGAACAAACAAACAAACAAACAAGAGTTTTAGTGTATAGAAACCAAGCCAATTAACCTACAAAGCTGTACGCCTTCGGAGTGTGGGAGGAAACCGGAGCACCCGGAGAAAACCCACGCAGATTACGGGGAGAAGGTACAAACTCCGTACGGACAGCACCGGTAGTTGGGATTGTAAGGCAGTAGGTCCGCCAATAATGAGTGCTTTAGTCCAACTGATCCACGATACCATTAACCCTTTACGCAAGTCATCGTAAAATATTAAATGGTGCTTTGTAACTGGTGGTTTTGTTCCACTCCAGAGTTACACACATATACACTTCTCAAGGGCTAGCAGATCACCTGTTGGAATACAGGTCCACCACCGATATTCCGGCACCCTTGGTTCCAGAGCCTTGCCAAATTATCCCGCCAATTCGACCCGCCAATTGGCACGGAAGTCCCGATGAGGTCGAGATCGGCCACCTCACCCAGCCTGGGCACAACATTTTCGGGGGGGGGGGGGGGGGGGGGGGGGGGGGGGGGGGGGGGGGAGGAGGAGACTTCCAGGGGGAGATTTCAAGTGCGCTCTCTGTCCGGATTAAAGGGGGGGGGGGGGCTGGACCCACGGATTGCCGGAAAATCAGGCGGCGAACAAGTAGCACCTGTAGGACTTGTGGGCCCAGCGGTAGATTTGCTGCCTTACAGCGAATGCAGCGCCGGAGACCCGGGTTCCATCCCGACTACGGGCGCTGTCTGTACGGAGTTTGTACATTCTCCTCGTGACCTGTATGGGTTTCCTCCCACACTCCAAAGAGGTTAATTGTAGGTTAATTGGCTTGGTAAATGTAAAAATTGTCCCTAGTGGGTATAGGATAGTGTTAATGTGTGGGGATCGCTGGTCGGCACGGACCTGGTGGGCCGAAAGGGCCTGTTTCCCGCGCTGGATCTCTAAACTAAACCCCCAAACGCACACAGGGCGGGCCCCTACCTGGTCCTGGTCAGATGTTTGGACAGGGGCGCCTTTTCAGTGCTTGCCATTGGCGCTATTCTCCATAGATACGCCCCTGCCCCCAGCACTTTGTGTTTTGCATGAGTTGAGCAAGCCTGGGGTATTCCACTCCAAACGCACACACGCATTTAGCAACTATGTTTTGAAGATCGGGCATCATCATGCCTGCATTCTTTTCAAGCTCACTCCCTAGAAAAATGGTCCTCACTTTTCTGACCATGACAAAACTCGCAGGGGTGGGAATTGAAACTAAACCTTGGCCCGCTAGTGAACCGCAGGTGAGCAGCAACCTGGGCAGAGAATAAGGGCTTCATCTGTTCCTCCCCTCAAGATGAACCGTGGCAAATTACAAGCGTTCGCACTTTTCAGCCCAGAACGTCATCATGGGTGTTATTGTGCACGAGAGTTTCGCCCTGTCCTCAGGAATCTCAGCACTCGAACAGTCGATGGAACTTGGAACCCGCTGGAAGGCTCACAGAGTCCACCCAAAGGCTCAGCGGTCAATGGGACTGGGAACGCGCTGGAAGGCTCACAGAGTCTACCCGACAGCTCAGCGGTCAATGGGGACTGGGAACGCGCTGGAAGGCTCACAGAGTCTACCCGACAGCTCAGCGGTCAATGGGACTGGGAACCCGCTGGAAGGCTCACAGTCCACCCAAAGGCCCAGCGGTCGATGGGACTTGGAACCTGCTGGAAGGCTCAGAGTCCACCCAAAGGCCCAGGGGTCGATGGGACCGGGAACCCGCTCGTAAGCTCACAGAGTCCACCCGACTGCTCAGCGGTCAACGGGACCGGGAACCCACTGGAAGGCTCATCGGGGCCTGCCCGAGGTCCTAGTGGTAGACGGCACCTAGCCTAAAGGTTCGTCGGTTGGTGGGATCGGTATCCCATCGGAAGGCTCGTCGGATGGCGTGACCGGGTGGGAGGTGGAGACGGATGTGAGGAGCAAGGACCGGTGGGAGGGTGAACCGGGTAATGCCTCCAGTGCCTACAGGTAGGCTGTGTGGGGGGCTCCCCCGGGATACAAAGATGGCCGGGCGGGGAAAGGAGAGGGACGCCGGCTGGTGGAAACTGCTCCAGTACATCGAGCGTGCGGGCCGACCGAACTTTTGACTTTGAATCACGGCGCCAAAGAAAATGGCAGCGCCCACGTGCGTAATATGTGCAAACTGAATGTCACTGTGCAGTTGCATATGCGACACCTTTGACTACAGAGTTCCTGGAAGCGTGGCACTCCCACAGTCACGTTGCTGGGAAAAGCTGTCGAGGTCATCTCCCGATCCTTTCCTGTGCGGGATTAGGTTGAGTCATAGAGGATGCTTGCACAATGGAAAAGAATTCATTTGAAATCCAGCCCCCTCCAGATGGCATCGATTGACTTAATGTAAAAAATATATTGGTCGCAAGATGCTGGAAGTGTGATTGGAAAAAAGATTTAAATTTATTAACCATTCTTGGTTGAAGAAATAATGGTTATAGACATAGAATCCCATCTCCTAGTGGCTGTGTATTTCTGCACTAATGGGTGACGAACATTTTACAGGTAATTCCACACCACTCTGTCACCAGGAGAAGCATCAGTCATATTGCCAGAACAGCTGTATATATCAATGCAGAGTAGTTCAGGGTAGACACAAAATGCTGGAGTAACTCAGTGGGTCAGGCAGCATCCCTGGAGAGAAGGAATGGGTGACGTTTCGGTCTCGACTCGAATCATCACCCATTCCTTCTCTCCAGAGATGCTGCCTGACCCGCTGAGTTACTCCAGCATTTTGTGTCTACCTTCGATTTAAAACAGCATCTGCAGCTTTTTTTCCTACAGAGTAGTTCACCCAAGTTCCCATCTTATACTTGACAGTCGAGGAGGGAACTTTATGCTTTACCCGTACCCTGTACCTGGCTTTACTCAGGTAGGCACAGCCACAAAATAACACACCTTGTAGATCAGTGGTGAGTCTATCAAACAGGTTGGTTTATTGAAGGGCTCTGCAGTGCGCACTGAGAAACATTCTGAGAGAACCCAAAGTGTTTCAAAGTACATACAGCATTTTATATTCTCATAACACAATGGTTACTTGTGGATCTGAAATAAGTCATCATTAATCAATGTCTGTAACATTTCATCTTTGTCTTTACCCCAGAGTTAACTTTCACCTTATGCTTCCTGTTATTTTGAACACCTCTCTCCCGCATCAATCAAATGGGCAACAGACCCATTTCCTGGGCATTTTATTACTCTCAGCCTGGTTTACAACTTCCAATGTTATTCTATCTAAACTAGACGTGCCGCGATCTAAATACTTTGACACGTGTAATTGTTCCCCTAACGTCCTATGTTGGCCATTTTCCCAGTGCATTAGCTCCGAGGTGAAACAGACTGTAACCTACTCATTTCACTCATGATTTCCAAACATTCTGACAACCACAGCAACACTGATTCCAGCACAGATCCCACACCTGCGTTCCCAACTCCGGATATAATGGAGCAGTTCAGACCACACTCCGAGCTCCATTCCATAGAGCAGTATAGACACCACGCCTCCCACCTCCATACCCTCGAGCAGTATAGATCCCACACTAATCTGTTTCCAGATCATCGTCACATGCAGGTCTCGACCCATATCCTCCATTTCCATACCTCTACCCCAGCACCAGTGAAGTCAAGTCAAGTCAAGTTTATTTGTCACATGCACATACACGATGTGCAGTGAAATGAAAGTGGCAATGCCTGCGGATTGTGCACAAAAAAGAATTACAGTTACAGCATATAAATAAAGTTAATACAGTTAATACAGAGAAGTCAAAACCTAGTCCCTGGAGTTATAAAAGTTAACAGTCCTGATGGCCTGTGGGAAGAAACTCCGTCTCATCCTCTCCGTTTTCACAGCGTGACAGCGGAGGCGTTTGCCTGACCGTAACATATGGAACAGTCCGTTGCTGGGGTGGTAGGGGTCCCTCATAATGTTGCTTGCTCTGGATCTGCACCTCCTGATGTATAGGTCCTGCAGGGGGACAAGTGTAGTTCCCATGGTGCGTTCTGCCGAACGCACTACTCTCTGCAGGGCCTTCCTGTCCTGAGCAGAGCTGTTCCCAAACCAGACTGTAATGTTGCCGGACAGGATGCTCTCTACAGCCCCAGAGTAGAAGCAATGAAGGATCCTCAGAGACACTCTGAATTTCCTCAGCAGTCTAAGGTGGTAAAGGCGCTGCTTTGCCTTACCCACCAGTGCGGCGATGTGTGTTGTCCATGTCAGGTGCTCTGTGATGCGGTCTCCCAGGTATTTAAAACTGCTCACCCTATCCACAGTAGACCCATTTATCTCCAGTGGCGTGTACGTCCTTGGATGTTGAGCCCTTCTAAAGTCCACAATCAGCTCCTTAGTTTTTGTGACATTCAAGAGAAGGCTATTGTCCTGACACCAGAGTGAAGGCTGTGTCCCTACTCCAACAGCAGCATGTGCTGTATCTCGTGCCCTGGTCTCTCACTGACCGTACACCAGTTCTTAACCATGTGACAACATCTCCATCCAGGCAAACGCAGATTAGTACTTCAATGTTTGCGCTAGAACCCATCCATCACCCCTGTTTCTGTAATGGCATGGCCTGTCCAAGAGGAGATCGCTGGTAGTATTCCCCGGGGCAACTTCTAATCTCCTGTCTGAGGTCTGACGAAGGGTCTCGACCCGAAACGTCACCCACTCCTTCTCTCCAGAGATGCTGCCTGTCCCGCTGAGTTACTCCAGCATCTTGTGTCTACCTGCTGTTCATTCCTGCACATTCTAATCTCCTGCGATCGATCTCTGCAGAATGAATCTGCAGCTTTGTCTGAGATCCAGCACAGGGTATTGGCAGAGGTGAGGGTGTTTTCTGTTTCCCTACCTTCCCTGCCGCTGTCCCGCGCTAAGCTTGAACTCATAGGTTCATAAGTAACAGGAGCAGCATTAGGCCATTCGGCCCATCAAGTCTACTCCGCCATTCAATCATGGCTGATCGATCTCTCCCTCTTAACCCCATTCTCCTGCCTTCTCCCCGTAAACCCCTGACACCCGCACTAATCAGGAATCTATCTATCTCTGCCTTTAAAATATCATTCAACAATTTTCTCCGAGATCTTCGGTTTCCTCCCACACTCCAAAGACGTACAGGTATGTAGGTTAATTGACTGGGTAAATGTAAAAATTGTCCCTAGTGTGTGTAGGATAGTGTTAATAGTGTTAGTGTGCGGGGATCGCTGGGCGGTGCGGACTTGGTGGGCCGAAAAGGCCTGTTTCCGCGCTGTATCTGAAATATGAAAAAAAAAAATGAATTAAAGTAGATATGTTGAGGGCACAAACAGGAAATTGTGGAAAACATTCAGGGTGTCGAGCAGCATCTGTGTAAAAAGAAACAATTCATTTTTCAGAACTGAAACCCCTTTGTCAGGATGGAGTTACTTCTGCAAAAGTGAATAACAGAAATTATTAATATTTCGAAAGCAATATCCCATAAAGGTCCCATGTGGCATAATTGAATAACAGATTCGGTGGCACGGTGGCGTAGCGGTAGATTTGCTACCTTACAGCGCCAGACACCCGGGATCGATCCCGACCAAGGGTGCTTGTCTGTACGGAGTTTGTTCGTTCTCACCGATCCCTGCATGGGTTTTCTCCGGGATCTTCGGTTTCCTCCCACACTCCAAAGACGTACAGGTTTGTAGGTTAATTGGCTTGGTGTAAATGTAAAATCGTCCCTGGTGTGTGTACGCATGGATGACACAGTGGCGGAAGGGTGTCATTTTGGCTGGAGGTCTGTGACCACTGATGTAGCACAGGGATTAATGCTGGGACCTCACTGCAGTCTGAAGAAGGGCCCCGACCTGAAGCGTCAACTATCCTTGTTCTCCACGGATGCTGCCTGACCCGCTGAGTAACTCCAGCACTTTGTGTCCTTTCATGTAAACCAGCACCTGCAGTTCCTTGCAGCTACGGCTGAGACCTCTGCTGTTTGTGATATACATATCACAAATGATTTGGACGAAAATGTAGATGGACCAGTCACTAAGTTTGCAGATGGCTCTTGATTAGAACGAGTGTCAGAGGTTACGGGGAGAAGGCAGGAGAACGGGGTTAGGAAGGAGAGATAGATCAGCCATGATTGTTGAATGGCGTAGTAGACTCAATGGGCCCAATGGCCTAATTCTACTCCGGTCACTTATGATCTTATGATGACACCAGAAAATTGGTGGAGTTGCAGACAGTGAAGAAAGTTATCCAAGGATACAGCGGAATATAGATTAGTTACAGATATGGACAGAGAAGTGGCAGGTAGAGTTCAATCTGAGCAGTGGTGATGTATTGGGAGGTCAAATGTGAGGGGAAAATATGCGGTCAAAGACAGAACAGCATTGATGTGCAGGGGGATCTTGGGTTCCAAGACCATGGCTCCCTGAAAGTAGCGATGCAAGTTGATAAAATGGTAACAAAGGCATATGGTATAGAAACATAAAAACATAGAAAATAGGTGCAGGAGGAGGCCATTCGGCCCTTCGTGCCAGCACCGCCATTCATTGTGATCATGGCTGATCATCCGCAATCAGTAACCCGTGCCTGCCTTCTCCCCATATCCTTTGATTCCGCTAGCCCCTAGAGCTCTATCTCACTCTCTTTTAAATTCATCCAGCGAATTGGCCTCCTCTGCCTTCTGTGGCGGAGAATTCCCCAAATTCACAACTCTCTGGGTGAAAAAGGTTTTTCTTTTTCATCTCAGTTTTAAATGTTTGCCTTCATCAGTCAGGGCATCGAGTGCAAGAGTCAGGAGGTTGTGTTGCAGCTTTATAGGACGTTGGTTGGGCCACATTTGGAGTATTGTGTGCAGATTTAGTCACCTCATTACAGGAAGGATGTGGAGGCTTTGGAGGGGGAGCAGAAGAGGTTTAGCAGGATTCGGCCTAGGTTCGAGGTAGCTATAATGGCGGATGGTTTTCTGTTGAGGGGTGAAGGCTGAAGGGAAATTTGCTAGGTTGACAAAATAATAAGAGGTACAGGTAAGGATGGACAGACAGAACCTTTCTCCCAGGATGGAATGGCAAATACTAGAATGCATAGCTTTAAGGTGAAAGGAGAAAAATGTAAAGCTCTGTGGGGTAAAATAAATGTACACAGAGAGTGGTAGGCACCTGGAATCCAAAGCCTCAGGTATTGGTGGAAGGAGATACAATAGTGGTGTTTAAAGGGCCTGTCCCACGTAGGCGATTTCATAGGCGACTGCCGGCGACTGTCAAAGTCGTAGCAGATCGCCAAAATTTTCTTTTACCCGACAACAATGACCACGACAATGCCGAGTCAGGTCGAGATTACACCATCTTCGGAAACATCGCGAAATTCCCACGCTGTCAATGCTTCTCCGGCGTCCTAATTTTCGCTGAAATCACTGACAAGTCAGTAATTACTTGAGAGTTTTGAAATATAACATCTTGCCCCGGGTTACTTGAAAACCAAGCTTCACGGTAACAAGGCATAAACTGGATTGACTTCCAGTTTACTAATAGCAGCATTAAGAAATTTAATTTTAAACGTGGTTAAATGGATTTTTGTGCGGAGTGTGGGCATTCTTTGAAAATGTACGGGAGATGCATATCTGGATTCTGGGTTGCATATCTGGGTTGGGAGCCTACTTTAAAAGTAATCGCTGATTGTGAAATTCCCACGCTTACCTGACCGTCAAACTGTCGCCTCCAATCTACCTGTCAAATGTCCTGATGATAAATAAATTGGTTAAACACAAGCATTTTATGGTGTCTTTAAATGACTTTACTTAATTTAATATTACGTGCTTCTAAATGCCTCTAAGACAACCTAGCAAACCTGGGGACAGCGTGTGACAGCGCCCGCAATAAGCAACGATACCTGGCGACAAGCCAGCTGTCGCCGAGAAATTTCTATCCAGAAAATTTCTCAGCGACGCGCCGAGATCCACTACGATTCATTGAAGACTCCTCACGATCATGCCCGCGACACCCAGCGAACTGTCGGCGACAGCCTAGTCACCGGCAGTCGCCTTAAAATCGCCTAAAGTGGGACAGGCCCTTAAGAGGCCTTTAGGTGTGCACGTGTTTGCAGGCTTTGGAAGGATATGAAGCATTTACAGAGAGAAGGGATTAGTATAAGTAAACATCATGCTCGGCAGAGACAATGTTAGCCTATTCCTGTGTTGAACTTTTCTATCATTTTGACTTGCTGGCTTGGTCATAATGCAAATGTTAAAACCAACACAAAAAAAAAATTCAAACCAAGCATATTAATCAAACCACTGCAAGTATAAATAATCCCCCCCTTGCACATTGTCTTTGTTGCTGTGGTCAGAGGGCCTTTACCTATCATGGTAGAAACATAGAAAATAGGTGCAGGAGTAGGCTATTTGGCCCTTCGAGCCAGCACCAATATAATCATGGCTGACCATCCAAAATCCTGCTTTCTCCCTATATCCCTTGATTTGGGCCTCATGGTACTCCAGTTGCTACAGCTTGGTTGGTGGAAGGCTGAGCTGGCTACAGATGCCTCATAGGTTCATAAAACAGAGGAGCAGAATTAGGCCATTCGGTCCATCAAGTCTGCTCCGCCATTCAGTCATGACTATCTATTTTTCCGTCTCAACCCATTCTCATGTCTTCTCCCCATAACCTTCGACACCCTTACTAATCAAGAACCCATCAATCATGTTCCTAGTACTAGATGGACACAAAATGCTGGAGTAACTCAGCGGGACAGGCAGCATCTCTGGAGAGAAGGAATGGGTGACGTTTTGGGTCAAGACACTTCTTCTGAGTTCTTCTTCAGACCGCCTCCTAGAGTTCAGTGCTGGAAATGTCCTTGGACCACATTGAAGGGCGACGTGCAAAAACAGCCGTGGCCTGGCTGGCAAGTTTAGTTTTTAGTTTACAGATACAGCACGGAAACAGGCCCTTCGGCCCACCGAGTCTGGACTGACCAGCGATCCCTGCACATTCACATTATCCTACACACACAAGGGACAATTTACACACACACCAAGCCAATTAACCTACAAACCTGTACGTCTTTGGAGTGTGGGAGGAAACCGAAGATCTCGGAGAAAACTCGCGGGGTGAACGTACAAACACCGTACAGACAAGTACCCGTGGTCGGGATCGAACCCGGGTCTCTGGCGCTGCAGGGTATTGGCTCCAAGCAACTCCCATCACTCCCCTGGGATGGCGCCTCAGCACTCCTCGTGATTTGTTTGAAGGTGACGTTCACAGACTCTGAAGATGCTGAGATCTCACCACCCAGAGTCTCTGTGGCAGCAGAGTCCTCATCTACAAACGCAGCCCCGTGAAGCCAGCTGGCTTCTGCTTCTGATTCTTATGTGCATGGATTTCACAGTGGAGCTGAGGACAAAGGTTCAGATTTAGGTTTGTCATTGTCATGTGTCCTGAGGTACAGTGAAAAGCTTTGCTTGTGCACTCTAACCAGTCACAAGTTCGTAGGTGTTAGGCCGTTTGGCCCTTCAGGTCTACTCCGCCATACAATCATGGCTGATCTATCTCTCCCTCCTAACCCCATTCTCCTGCCTTCTCCCCATCACCCCTGACACCAAGTCAGATAATACCATACAGAAGTACAATCAAACCAAACTCAAGTACAAGAGGTAGAGCAAAGGGGAAGATACGGAGTGCAGAGTATCATTCTCAGCATTGTAACGCACCAGTTCCAGAGAGAGTTCAAATCTGCAATGGGGTAGCGGTGAATGGGACAGGGCCCTAGCTGATCACAGTGGGGAAGAAGCTCTCCCTGAGCCTGGTGGTTAGTGCTTTCAAGCTCCAACACCTTCTTCCCAACGAGAATGGGAAGAAGATGGAATGACCGGCTTGGGACAAGCCTTCGTTTGCAAAGCTGGCGGAAGTATAGATGGAGTAAATGATAGGACGTCTGGCTACAGATAGCATGCATTTCTGCCTTTCAACTAGTTTTAGGGTGAAAGGGGCAAGGTGTAAAGGAGCTGTGCGAGCGAGGCAAGTCTTTTATATGGGAGGTGTTAGGTGCCTGGAACGCACAGTGCTGAAGGCACATACAAAGGTGGCCTTGAAGAGGCTTTTACATAGGCACATGGATATGCAGGGAATGGAGGGGTAAGGATCATGTGCACGCAAATGAGTTTTCGTCTCCTACTTTGAGGAAGGACATTCTTGCTATTGAGGGAGTGCAGCGTAGGTTCACCGGGTTAATTCCCGGGATGGCGGGACTGACGTACGATGAAAGAATAGATCGATTGACCTTATATTCACTGGAATTTAGAAGGATGAGAGGGGATCTTTTAGAAATATATAAAACTCTTCAGGGATTGGGGAGAAGGCAGGAACGGGGTACTGATTGAGAATGATCATCCATGATCACATTGAATGGTGGTGCTGGCTCGAAGGGCCGAATGGCCTACTCCTGCAACTATTGTCTATTGACAAGCTTGATGTTCCCGGGGGGTCCCAGAACCAAGGGTCACAGTTTAAGAATAAGGGGTCGGCCATTTAGGACTGAGATGTGCAAAAAGGTTTTCACCCAGAGAGTTGTGAATCTGTGGAATTCTCTGCCACAGAAGGCAGTGGAGGCCAATTCGCTGGCTGTTTTCAAGAGAGAGTTAGATATAGCTCTTAGGGCTAATGAAAGCAAGGGATATGGGGAAATAGCAGGAATGGGGCACTGATTCTGGATGATCAGCCATGATCACATTGAATGGCGGTGCGTACAGGCTCGAAGGGCCGAATGGCCTCCTCCTGCACCTATCTTCTATGTTTCTATCAAGTTTATCTTGGCATCATGTTCGGCACACAATGTGGGCCAAAGGGACTGTTCCTGCGCTACACTTTTCTACGTTCTATGTATATTTTCCAATATTTTTGCACATTCCTAGCAGTCTTGAGGCGGTGAACTGGTGGTGAGCTGCCTTCCTGAACTGTTACAGACACTGAACTGAAGGCGCTTGTTGGTGGAGAATTCCTGAATGCAAGCGTTTTATCAGTACATGTGCTCCCGTGATATTGTTGCACTTTATGATAGTGTTCCCGTGAACCAGCGGCATTGGACAGCAATAGTGTATTCGTTAAGGCGATAACGTAGGGATACAAACAGTGAAACTAGCAGGATGACTAAACACAGAGAGAGGGGAATGCAAGGGTTACTATTCCTTTTGCCCGGAGATGCTTCCTGACCCACTGAGTTACTCCAGCATCCAGTATGATGCTCCAGGGCATCAGCTGAGAGATTTTCCACTGTCCACATCGATGTTAAGCTTCTTGATGCCTTTGGAGCGGACTTTATCCCAGCAAACGAATATCCATTTCAGTCCTGGGCCTCCTCCATTGTCAGAGTGAGGCCCAGCACAAATTGGAGGAACAGCACCCCAGCTTACACCCCAGCGGTATGAATATTGACTTCTCTAACTTCAAGTAATCCCCTTGCTTTCCCTCTCTCTCCATCCCTCCCCGTTCCGAGTTCTCCCACTGTCCCCCTCGTTTAATTTTATCTCTCTTTGCTTTGTTGTCACCTTCTCCTAGCCAACAATGATCTATATTCTACATTTTCCTCGATTCCCATCCTCTCTGATGTCTCGTTTTCACACCTGACACTGCCTTATCTCTGTGCCTCCCTCTCCCCTGACCCTCAGTCTGAAGAAGGGTCCCGACCTGAAACATCACCCGTTCCTTCTATCCAGAGGAGCTGCCTGTCCCGCTGAGTTACTCCAGCGTTTTGCGTCCATCTATTTCATTGCCGTCTTCACTGGAACGCTGTCAAACCTCAGCCGGAAAGCTTCACGATTTTGACCGGGCTACAGGGCTGAATACAAAGAGTGCATCTGAGCATTGGCTAGGTGTGGGCCCAGCCTCGGTCGTTTCCTACTCCTTGGTTCAGCGGGTTCACTGACGGAGCAGGCCTCGCGTGTATTAGACAATAGACAATAGACAATAGGTGCAGGAGGAGGCCATTCAGCCCTTCGAGCCAGCACCGCCATTCAATGTGATCATTCTCAATCAGTACCCCGTTCCTACCATCTCCTCATACCCCCTGACTCCGCTATCCTTAAGAGCTCTATCTAGCTCTCTCTTGAATGCATTCAGAGAATTGGTCTCCACTGCCTTCTGAGGCAGAGACTTCCACAGATTCTCAACTCTCTGACTGAAAAAGTTTTTCCTCATCTCAGTTCTAAATGGCCTACCCCTTATTCTTAAACTGTGGCCCCCGGTTCTGGACTCCCCCAACATTGGGAACACGTTTCCTGCCTCTAACGTGTCCAACCCCTTAATAATCTTATACGTTTCGATAAGATCTCCTCTCATCCTTCTAAATTCCAGTGTATACAAGCCCGGTCGCTCCAGTCTTTCAACATATGACAGTCCCGCCATTCCGGGAATTAACCTAGTAAACCTACGCTGCACGCCCTCAATAGCAAGAATATCCTTCCTCAAATTTGGAGACCAAAACTGCACACAGTACTCCAGTACTACAGGGCCATTGTCGAGGGTTGCACTTTGATTGCTCATCTCTGAAGGGGAAATGGCTCGATCTCACTGGCAGTAGAATGGTTCATCGCTCAACCCTGCTGTTTGAAGTGAAGGGATCTTTGTTCAAAATGCCTGTGCCCTAAACAAAAGCTGAGTTAAAAGCGCTCAGGAGCTAAAGGCTTGGCGAGGTTTAACTCTGCAGCGGTATATGTTTCACGTGAAGGCCAGCTGACATCTGACGAGGGGGGGGGGGGGGGGGGGGAACAGTTGGAACTTCTCAGACACGTTTGCTTAATATGTGTGCTTGTGAAGCCGAATGGAAAAAGAAGGGCTTGTGCAGAGGGACTTGGGGGAGGGGGAACGCGAGCTTGCAATCTCTAACTGTTCGATGCAGTTAATGCAGGCTCTCCAGGATTCACAGCTTGTGCTGCAGTGCTGGGGGACTTTTTGAAACATTTCCACAGGATAGTTCTCTTTCCAAAAAGTGTAAACAATGGGCGGGAGAGCGGAAGCCGGGAGTAACCAGCCTTAGTCACACATCTGGGCTCCTGTCAAACGACCCCCGGTCAACCAAACTCCAAATGATTCGCTGACTTGACTCGCGACCATCTACAAAAGACGTTTCGGGTCGAGACCCTTCTTCAGACTGAAACGTCACCCGTTCCTTCTCGCCAGAGATGCTGCCTGTCCCGCTGAGTTACTCCAGCATTTTGTGTCCATCTTCGGATTCAACCAGCATCTGCTGTTCCTTCCTGCACACCTACAATGGAGGTTCGCTGCTGCTTTGAAGTGGCCTGTCAACAAATCTCTCCCTCCCCCTCGTCCGTGCCAACTCTCTCCTCTCCTGAGGTCCAGCTTCAGCGAGGCTTCACCCACTCGTGTGCTCTATTTACACTGTGCAAGCTGAGAGACGGCAGTGTGCACGGTCGCACACGTTGACAGCCAGTCTGGCAATGCCTCGGCTTAATAGATTGCATCTGGCTTTCAATCCATCTCATACCCTTGCGAAGATAGACACACAAAATGCTGGAGTAACTCAGCGGGACAGGCATTGCCCTCGGACTGCATCTCTTTTGATGTCTCGTTTTCACTCCTTAACCTTCCGTATCTCTGTGCCTCCCTCGCCCCTGACTCTCAGTCTGAAGAAGGGTTTTGACCCGAAACGTCACCTATTCCTATCCAGAGATGCTGCCTGTCACGCTGAGTTACTCCAGCATTCTGTGTCGATCTTTGGTGTAAACCAGCATCTGCGGTTCCTTCCTATTCATACCCTTCCGAATATTGGCATAATTCTCCTGTCGTCGTCGTCGTCCCCCCGGCTAAAATCCCTGTACTTCCAATTCTCGCTCAATGTCAGTACCAGACTTTAGTACTTCACCAGTGGCAGCTGTGTGGCCAACTTCCCTGGCTTTAAGCCCCTCAGTTGTCTCCTTGGTCACCTCTCTGTTCCTCTAAGTCACCTCCTTGATAAAACCTCTGTGACTCAAGATCACCTGATACTTGATATCAAAATGAATCTGATAGCATTTCTAGATACCACCTTGACATAATTTATTATGGCGAGACCAAACGTAGACTGGGCGATCGTTCTGCTGAACACCTTCAGTTCAGTCCACCTGTACCTACCTGATCTCCCGGTTGCTGGACACATTAATTCTCCTTCCCATTCCCACACTGACCTTTCTGTCCTCGGTCTCCTCCATTGTCAGAGTGGGGCTAAACGCAAATTGGAGGAACAGCATCTCATATTTCGATTGGGCAGCTTACAGCCCAGTGGTATGAATATTGATTTCTCTCACTTCAGGTAGCCCCGCCATTCCCTCTCTCTCCATCCCTCCCTCACCCAAGTCACACCAGTTTCTCGGTTTCACCCAACAAACAGCTTACAATGGCCTGTTTCCTTTATCATCTTTACTTTTTTGCATAACTTTCATTATATGTTCTTTATCCCCCTTAACCATCGCCTATATCTCTCGCTTCCCTTCTGCCTTTCCCTTAACCAGTCTGAAGAAGGGTTTCGACCGGAAACATCACCCATTCCTTCTATCCGGAGATGCTGCCTGTCCCGCTGAGTTACTCCAGCTTATTATATGTTCTTTATCCCCGCGTGCAGCGTAGGTTCACTAGGCTAATTCCCGGAATGGCGGGACTGTCGTATGTTGAAAGGCTGGAGCAATTAGGCTTCTATACACTGGAATTTAGAAGGATGAGGGGGGATCTTATTGAAACATATAAGATAATTAGGGGATTGGGCACATTAGAGGCAGGAAACATGTTCCCAATGTTGGGGGAGTCCAGAACAAGGGGCCACAGTTTAAGAATAAGGGGTAGGCCATTTACAACGGAGATGAGGAAGAACTTTTTCAGTCAGAGAGTGGTGAAGGTGTGGAATTCTCTGCCTCAGAAGGCAGTGGAGGCCAGTTCGTTGGATGCTTTCAAGAGAGAGCTGGATAGAGCTCTTAAGGATAGCGGAGTGAGGGGGTATGGGGAGAAGGCAGGAACGGGGTACTGATTGAGAGTGATCAGCCATGATCACATTGAATGGCGGTGCGTACAGGCTCGAAGGGCTGAATGGCCTCCTCCTGCACCTATTGTCTATTATCTATTGTGTCAATCTTCGGTTTCAACCAGCAACGACATTTCCTTCCTGCATAATTTATTATTTTACTGTTGTTTAATAACTATGAATTGTGTCAGGGTGGTGGTGCAGCTAGTGGTACAACTGCTGCCTCACAGGTCCACTGACCTCCGGTGCTGTCTGTGCGGAGTTTGCATGTTGTCTCTGTGATCATGTGGAGTGTTGTCTCCTTGGTCACCTCTCTGTTCCTCTAAGTCACCTCCTTGATAAAACCTCTGTGACTCAAGATCTCCTGCTACTTGATATCAAAATTAATCTGATAACATTTCTAGATACCACCTTGACATAATTTATTATGGCGAGACCAAACGTAGACCTCCACCGCGATCGCGGGTGGAGTTCTTTCGTGGCCTCCCACGTCCTGAAGATGTGCAGGTTTTTTTCATTAATTGCCCCGCTGGAAATGTCCCGCACTGTGCAGGCGAGCGGTAGAAATTGGGGGACGTGGAAATGTGGAGAGAAGAGAAATGAGATTATTGCTGGCAGTTGCCACGGACTTGGTGGGCTGAGAGGTGTGGTCCCCTGCAGACACTAGGCACTGCAGAGGCTGGAACATTGAGCAAAATGCCAAGTGCTGGCCGAACTCACTGGGTCAGGCAGCATCTGGGCAGGGAAGAGACTGCTGGCATTTCGGTAAGGAATCGTAGTCTTGCTGTCTGACTCTGTCCGTCATTAACAGGTCCAGCACTTTGTCACCAACAATCTCCTCACTATATCACACAATGTACAGTCAGAACAAACTCCTCACGACAGCAAATTCCCACTACTCGTATGCATCAGTTTCTTCACCCTCGGCCTTCTCTCCCAAGTTTCCACCCAGTCCCATACCTCCTTCCCTCACCTCTCCCAATTGTTTAACATGTCCAGGGCTATCCATGTGGAATATTATTATCTGCTGTTTCCCACATCATGAAATGTCGCTTCCATTCAAATGCCTACCGTACGAATGTGTACGCCAGGGACCCGGGTTCCATCCTGACTACGGGTGCTGTCTGTACGGAGTTTGCACGTTCTCCCAGTGACCTGCTTGGGTTTTCACCGAGATCTCCGGTTTCCTCCCACACTCCACAGATGTACAGGTTTGTAGGTTAATCGGCTTGGTATAAATGTAAATTGTCCCTCGTGTGTGTAGGATAGTGTTAGTGTGCGGGGTGATCGCTAGTCGGTGCGGACTCGGTGGGCCGAAGGGCCTGTTTCCGTGCTGTATCTCTAAACTAAACTAAACTAAACTACTGAACAGGAGGGTGAGCTAAAATCAAGTGCTCATGTCACTTAAAATCTCCCCTCTCTGACTTAGTGACTCAGTTGCAGGTTGTGAGTCAGAGCTGACACTGTGACACAAAGTGCCTTCACACAACTCAGTAACAGAACTGGATCTCCAAATCTCTCTCCACAGAGAGTGATCTTAGCCTGCCAGCCTCAGGGTTTCTGTTGCTGGAGAGGCATTGTTTGTCTCAGTCTTGGGTGGTGAATGCTGCACAACCTATGTGGCAGAGCCAGCTGCACCTCCACTCAACACGTTCCAATCCGCTTACGACACCAGCATCTACCTTACAACGCTGCCTGCTGCCCAGGTATGGCCTGCTCACAAAAACACATGATAAATCCAATCTGTTTACTAATGCCCCAAACAGGAAGATAGACAATAGACAATAGGTGCAGGAGGAGGCCATTCGGCCCTTTGAGCCAGCACCGCCATTCAATGTGATCATGGCTGATCATTCTCAATCAGTACCCCGTTCCTGCCTTCTCCCCATACTCCCTGACTCCGCTATCCTTAAGAGCTCTATCTAGCTCTCTCTTGAATGCATTCAGAGAATTGGCCTCCACTGCCTTCTGAGGCAGAGAATTCCACAGATTCACAACTCTCTGACTGAAAAAGTTTTTCCTCATCTCAGTTCTAAATGGCCTAGCCCTTATTCTTAAACTGTGGCCCCTGGTTCTGGACTCCCCCAACATTGGGAACATGTTTCCTGCCTCTAACGTGTCCAACCCCTTAATAATCTTATACGTTTCGATAAGATGCCATAGAAGATGCTACCACGATTGGAGAGCAGTCCTGAACAACTATCTACCTCATTGGAGACCCTCGGACTATCTAAAAGGGGTCTCGACCCGAAACGTCACTCATTTCTTCTCTCCAGAGACGCTGCCTGTCCCGCTGAGTTCCTCCAGCATTTCTGTGTCTTTGGTTTAAACCGGCATCTGCAGTTCCTTCCTGCTCATCCGTGCACAGTGGCTGCTGTTCTACCGTCTACCATTCTACCAACTCACTCAGGCTAAAGCTGACAGCACCTCCCAAAGGGGTGACTCCCACACCCACGAAGGAGAATGGTAGCATGTGCATGGCAATGTGCATTGAAGATGGACCCTATCCAGAGATGCTGCCCGTCCTGCTGAGTTACTCCAGCGTTTTGTGTCCATCTTCAATGTAAATCAGCACCTGCAGTTCCTTTCCGACACATTACGTGGCAATGGCACATTGTTCTCCGAGTTGCACACCATCCAGTCTTGGAAATAGATCATCCGTCCGTCACCATCACGGAGTCGAGATCCTGGAACTCCTGGAGCACCATCACCAGAAACACTGCTCACCACCACACTTACAGGGGCCATTCAGGATGGACGATAAATGCTGGCTGATCGTGATAGCAAATGAACAACATGGCCATCTTTTTGCCCAGCACTTTGGCAGAAGAGTTGAAAGTTGACCTCTAAAGTTTTACCACAACGTTTACCTATTAACTTTCAACTCAGCTTTGAGACCCGTCTGACAATGACAACAATGTCAACTAACTAGAGACTTTCAGATGCAGGAATATCCAAACCGGGAGCACTGACTGTGTTACCCTTGGCTATGGGGTAACTCCTTTGAGTTCAGATTTCAGTTTTGTTGTTGAAAGAGCTGAGAAAAACCAAGGCCTTTAATCCCTCCTGAATCATGTGACTCCTAGTGTAGGTCAGCAATGCAAGTGGTCATGGAAAGAGGAGTGTGAGGGGGAGGGGACGGACACCCACATTCCATCCTCTGGCTTCACAATTCACAAATGGGGCGGCACGGTGGCGCAGCGGTAGAGTTGCTGCCTTACAGCGAATGCAGCGCCGGAGACTCAGGTTCCATTCTGACTACGGGCGCCGTCTGTACGGAGTTTGTACGTTCTCCCTGTGACCTGCGTGGGTTTTCTCCGAGATCTTCGGTTTCCTCCCACACTCCAAAGACGTGCAGGTATGTAGGTTAATTGACTGGGTAAATTTTTTTTTTTAAACTGTCCCTAGTGTGTGTAGGATAGTATTAATGTGCGGGGATCGCTGGGCGGCGTGGACTCGGTGGGCCGAAGGGCCTGTTTCCGCGCTGTATCTCTAAATAAAAAATTCGCAACACGTGTATCCTTATCTCAAACTTTTAGTTTTCATCTCTAGCCTTTGTCTAACCATCTGCCTATCTAACCCCCCCCCCCCATCTGTATCCACCTATCACTTGCCAGGCTTTGTCCTGCCCTCCATCACTATCAGTCTGAAGAAGGGTCCCAACGTGAAACATCATCTATCCATGTTATTATCATATCATATCATATATATACAGCTGGAAACAGGCCCTTTCGGCCCACCAAGTCCGTGCCGCCCAGCGATCCCCGTACATTAACACTATCCTACACCCACTCCTACACCCACTAGGGACAATTTTTACATTTACCCAGCCAATTAACCTACATACCTGTACGTCTTTGGAGTGTGGGAGGAAACCGAAGATCTCGGAGAAAACCCACGCAGGTCACGGGGAGAACGTACAAACTCCTTACAGTGCAGCACCCGTAGTCAGGATCAAACCTGAGTCTCCGGCGCTGCATTCGCTGTAAAGCAGCAACTCTACCGCTGCGCTACCGTGCCGCCCGTATTCAGAGATGCAGCCCAACCCGCCTAATCACTCCAGCACTTTCGGTCCTTTGCTGTGATATTTTCTGTTCAAAGGGTTCAAAGGTCTGTTTATTGCCACGTGTGCCAATTAAGGTACAGTGAAACTCGACTTACCATGTAGAATTCCTCTTCAGGTTTTATTAAGATTGGTCAAGCATGACTTTTCCTTTCGAAATCTATGCTGGGATACTATATAATAAGTTTGGTTGGTAGGTGTTTGATAGAAAAGGTAATGAAACCTATCACATATATTCAGCCAACTGGTCTCTAGTTTCCAGGACTTGTGGTGCCTCCCAATGTTGTTGATAGCATTTATCTGTGTACCATTCCTCTGACACAGAATATTTTATCACTACTGTTAATAATCAAGCATGCAATTCATTTGGTTCGGGGCTGTGACCCAATCTGAGTTTGTTTGGTTTATTCTATCAGCTATATCCTCCCTTGTGGTCTAATTTGCCTTTGTATCCTTGTTCTCTTCTTTTGTGACTGCCTTGTGACTGACCTTGGTAAATAGCGAGGGAGGATGTTCAGACATTTCTACTCCACTGTTTCCAGTACAAATGGGGTTTTTTTGTTATGTTATTTTGTGTGGTTTTATTATTTCCTTCTGCTATTTCTTTGACAATTTCGCAGTTCCTCTTTCCTATTTTAGATCCGACTCAACTGCATTGCATTTGCTCGAGTCATTCCCTCTCCTGCCCACATGTGCTTTAACTTCAGTTTCACTTTATTATCTTCATTGCACTCGTGGTGTTTTTGTGTTAATCACAAAGTTCTTGGCATTGAGTTTAGTGTAGAGATCCAGTGCGGAAGTAGCCCTGGAGAAGGCCCACTGAGAACTCGCCGACCAGCGAGCCCCGCACATTAACACTACCCGACACACACTCGGGACAATTTACACTTACACCAAGCCAAGTAACCTACAAACCTGAACGCCTTTGGAATATGAGAGGAAACCGGAGAAAGCCCAAGAAAGAGGAATATATTTCTCGAACTTTGTTGATTTGTTTTAAAATATTTTCCATTGGTGTTCTACCTCTTTGTCCGTCAGTGTTAATATTGAGCAGCTTATCTTCCCTTGTTCTTCCTCCCTCAATATTGACTTGATTTCAATCTGCTGCCTGTTGTCTTTGTAAATAATTTTGTAATATAGTACATATTTGTGTTGGGGTGGGTGTTCGCTGCGAAATGTCCGTGGGATGCTGGTTCTGTTGCTGCCCGCGCAGATACAGCAGGATATTGTTATGCGAGGCCCAAACACACAAGCCCCCATCTCAGCGCACCAAGCATTACCAGCTTCATTCCTCGGCCCGAATGAAAATCAAAGAGCAGCAGAGGCTGGAAATCTGCAATAAAAAACGAAAGTGCTGGAAACACTTGTCACGTCAGGCAGCACCTGCAGAGGGAGAATGGCAGAGTTACTGTTTTCAGGTTAATGACCCTTTATCAGAATTGGATGAAAGTTCATTGCTCAGTTTCTGTTACTTTCTCCACAACATAATGCATTTTCGTCGCTAGGCCAATGGTATTACTTATACATTTGGCAAAGTATTTATTTCTGTTATCACAAAATGCTGGAGTAACTCAGCGGGTCAGGCAGCATCTCAGGAGAGAAGGAATGGGTGACGTTTCGGGTCGAGACCCTTCTTCAGACTGGGTCTCGACCCCGAAACGTCACCCATTCCTTCTCTCCTGAGATGCTGCCTGACCCGCTGAGTTACTCCAGCATTTTATGTCTACCTTCGATTTGAACCAGCATCTGCAGTTATTTTCCTGCTATTTCTGTTATCAGGTGGGCTATATGAAATATGATTAACCAAGTTGCTTCTGTCTAATTCTCCATGAAGATTTGGAATCAATGTTAATATTATCATCATCCTTTATTTCTGTTGCCCTTCCACTGCCTGTACTGATAGAGGCCCAATCCTCTCTTAATTTCTACGCTAACTGTACAGAGTTCCTGTTAAGTCAGCAGTAACAGGTTAGGGTAGGGTTGTTGCTCACTTTGTTAACTGCCTACAGTCCCTCTCTCTTTCTCCAGCAAGGCAAGGGTTACTGAGCTTTGCAGGGTTCCTGTTTCTCCACCAGATTGAGGAGTTGTCACTGCTAATATTCTGAGTTCCTGTTTTGCAGCAAGGCTTAAATAGACTTTGGGTGAATGCCAAAAATGAGGTCATGCTTTAACATTGGTGGCAAACATGATTTGAGGCCCTTGTGTTAATTGACATTCAGAGCTGTGAATAGCTGTTAAAGTAAACATTTGATTAATTCAGAGCACGGATCGGGGACTGGCTGAAAATTGACATTCACTTACTTGAAGGCCAATCATTATGTAATTAAGCAACACAATGAGTTAGATTCAGTCGCAAGGGATCTGGCAACATCCAGACTTTCGCTGAATCATATAGAAGAGGTTTACTTTCGATGGGGAGATATGCTCATATCCTGACAACAAACAGCATGGGAATGTAAACAGCATTCTGTGCATATGTGCAAAATGGTGTCTCATCAACAAAACAGAGGAATTCATTCCCAAATGTAACTCTCTTGCCCAGAGTAAGTGAATCGAGGACCAGATGGCATAGGTTTAAGGTGAAGGGGAAATGATTTTATCTGAGGGGTAACTTTTTCACACAAAGGGTGGTGGGTGTGTGGAACAAACCACCAGAGGAGGTAGTTGAGGCTGGGACTATCCCAACGTTTAAGAAACGGTTAGACAGCTACATGGATCGGACAGGTTTGGAGAGATATGGACCAAACGCAGGCAGGTGTGACTAGTGTAGCTGGGACATTGTTGGCCGGTGTGGGCAAGTTGGGCCGAAGGGCCTGTTTCCACACTGTATCACTCTCTCTATGACTCTATGAAATGGGATTTCATCACCCCCACACCAAACCTCAGTGAACTCCCAGCAGTACGCACCCGATATCAATGGAGTCCAATCACTCTACACGAGAACCAGTCATCACAGACCAACCTCAGAGGGTGTCCAGTCACCACAGACTAACGTCACAAACACCAACCACCCTCACATCAAACCGCAGTGCTCCCCAATCATTGTGCATCAAACTTTGGCAAAGTCCAATAGCCACACATTAACCATCAGTGTGAGTCCAGGTACCATCAAAGGAATTCACTTTACCCCTCCACCAGACCTCAATGTGAATCCAAACACCACCCACTAAACCTCAACACGAATCCAAACACCACACACCAAATCTCAACATTAAATCCAAACACCACACACCAAATCTCAACGTGAATCCAAACACCGCACACTAAACCTCAACGTGAATCCAATCACCACACACCAAACCTCAACGTGAATCCAAACACCACACACCAAACCTCAACGTGAATCCAATCACCACACACCAAACCTCAACGTGAATCCAAACACCACACACCAAATCTCAATATGATTCCAATCAACAAACACCAGATCTCAACGTGAGTGTGAAAACGCACACCTCCAGATTCAGGGACAGTTTCTTCCCAGCTGTTATCAGGCAACTGAATCATCCCACCACAACCAGAGAACAGTGCTGAACTACTATCTACCTCTTTGGTGACCCTCAGACTATCCTTGATAGGACTTTATTCGCTTTACCTTGCAGTAAACGTTATTCCCTTATCATGTATCTGTACGCTGTAAATGGATCGATTGTAATCACGTATTGTCTTTCCGCTGACTGGTTAGCACGCAACAAAAGCTTTTCACTGTACCTCGGTGCACGTGACAATGAACTAAATTGAAACTGACGATCACACCCCAACCTCAAAGTGAATTCAATCACCACACGTCCAATCTCAATACTCAGCACGATTGAACGGCGGGTAGATGTGATGGGCCGAATGGGCCAATTCTTCTATCACTTATGACCTGACGATCACACACCTAACCTCAATGGCTTTCAGTTGCATCCCTCCCAAAACCTCCCAGGTCCTCCATTCATTCTTTGGTATTAGTTGTGTACATTTTCTTTCACCTCTTCTTCCAGTGCCTCGATATCATCTGTTATCTACGACGGTATTCCTTCATGGATTTGCTTCCTGAAATGGAGTGGGAATTTAGCCCTGTCGATTCCTGTATTTTTAGCCCAGTCGATTCCTGTATTTTTAGCCCAGTCGATTCCTGGTTTTTTAGCCCAGTCGATTCCTGTATTTTTAGCCCAGTCGATTCCTGGTTTTTTAGCCCAGTCGATTCCTGTATTTTTAGCCCAGTCGATTCCTGGTTTTTTAGCCCAGTCGATTCCTGTATTTTTAGCCCAGTCGATTCCTGTTTTTTTAGCCCAGTCGATTCCTGGCTTTGAGGGACTAAAAACGACGGTGTCATTCGGGAAGCTGTTCCAATTGCATGAGAGAGGTGGGCTGCAACCCCAATGTCAGCATGTGGAGTTCACTGCTTTCCCTGCCTTTGTTTTCCCAGGTGAAGACCACCAAAGCAGCTCGCTGACGGAGGGGACAGATCCTGGACTTCTGCCCATCAGAGTTCGTAGCTCCATTGGCCACTGCTCTGGCCGGGACCTCTCAGCGCCAACCCAAGGCAAGCTCTGAGTGAAGCAAGATCTGATCAACGTTTGCCCAGAGTCTTGCTGTACTGATCGCCTGAATCGTGGAATATGGAGATGTCGAGGTTAGGTCCATGTACCAAATGGAGTGCAGTTTGGAATGTGAAGACCCGGTGGACAGGAACACAGTGGAGCCCCAGTTATTCATCTCAGAAGCCGTGGGATGACAGCGCAGTATTTGAAAGTCAAGTTTGGTAGTAAAATTCAGCGTGACATGAATGCATCGGAGTAATTGCCCACAATCAAATATAAGGCATGTCCTTCAGCTAACGTTTGTTCAGGACTCAAACTTTTTGTGGTTGTTTTACGCATTCAAATAAATATCTGCACAACTGCAAGAACTCAGTTTGCTCAGGGCGGCACGGTGGCGCAGCGGTAGAAGGGAGCACGGTGGCACAGCGGTAGAGTTGCTGCTTTACAGCGCCAGATACCCCGGTTCGATCCCGACTGCGGGTGCTGTCTGCACGGAGTTTGTACGTTCTCCCCATGACCTGCGTGGGTTTTTTCCGAGATACATAGATGCATAGATACATAGACAATAGGTGCAGGAGTAGACCATTCGGCCCTTCAAGCTAGCACCGCCATTCAATGTGATCCTGGCTGATCATCCACAATCAGTAACCCGTGCCTGCCTTCTCCCCATACCCCTCGATTTTGCTAGCCCTAAGAGCTCTATCTAACTCTCTTTGGAATGCATCCGGTGAATCGGCCTCCACTGCCTTCTGAGGCAGAGAAGTCCACAAATTCACAACTCTCTGTGTGAAAAAGTTTTTCCTCATCTCAGTCCTAAATGGCCTACCCCTTATTCTTAAACTGTGACCCCTGGTTCTGGACTCCCCCAACATCGGGAGCATGTTTCCTGCATCTAGCCTGTCCAATCCCTTAATAATTTTATACGTTTCTATAAGATCCCCTCTCATCCTTCTAAATTCCAGTGAATACAAGCCCAGACATTCCATTCTATAAAATATGGCTGATTCCACGACCTCCGGGAATCTAAGTCCCAGTATCCTGCATCCTCAAGTAATCAGCAAGGAACTGGAAGAATCACTGACGCAGAAGGAACGGCAGTTGTCGGTTTACAAACAAAGGCACAAAGTTCTGGAGTAACTCAGCGAGGCCGGCAGCATCTCCGGAGAACGGTGACATTCCTGGTCTGGACCGACTGACACGAAACATCGCCCATCCATGTTCTCCAGAGGTGTTGCCTGACCCGCTGAGTTACTCCAGCACTTTGTGTCTTTTTTTGGAAGAATTGCAGAGCTGGTATTGCAGTTCCCAACATTAAATCCTGGAGGCCAGTCCTTCACCCATTCTGAGTGTTATTTTAACCTTATTCAGTCGTGTTCCTCTGGTGTGTGCACAGTTTACGGCCGTCCCAGGCTCAACCTTGACCTGTTCTCGATTAGCCGAGGGGTGACACAAAATCCTTCTTCAGACTGAGAGTCAGGGGAGAGGGAGTCTAGAGGCAGAGAAGGATAAGGTGTGAAAACGACAGATCAATGCGGACGGTGCTAAGGAATGTTAGGTGAGGGAAAGGTGACAACGTTTTAATTTTATTTATTTAGTTTATTTGTTATTCCACTCCTTACAGATCATACAATCAATAATATTTAATCAGGAGGACAGTAGAACTAGTTGGAGAACTAGGATGGGGGAAGGATGGAGAGAGAGAGAAAGCAAGGGTTACGTGAAGTTAGAGAAATCAAAAATCCTACCGCTGGGTTGTAAGCTGCTCAAGCGAAATATGAGGTGCTGTTCCTCCAATTTGAGCTGGGCCTCACTCTGACAATGGAGGAGGCCCAGGACAGAAAGGTCAATGTGGGAATGGGAGGGGAAGTTTAAAGTGTTTAGCAACGGAAAAAAGAAGTTGTATCCCCTGGTGTCTCCTGACTGGATCAGGAGAGGAGCGAGAGACAGCCAGGGTTCCTACTGACTGGACATTTTTTTTTTAGAGATACAGCGCGGAAACAGGCCCTTCGGCCCACCGAGTCCGCACCGCCCAGCGATCCCCGCACATTAACACTATCCCTACACACACTAGGGACTATTTTTAGATTTACCCAGTCAATTAACCTACATACCTGTACGTCTTTGGAGTGTGGGAGGAAACCGAAGATCTCGGAGAAAACCCACATAGGTCACGGGGGGAACGTACAAACTCCGTACAGACGGCGCCCGTAGTCAGGATCGAACCTGAGTCTCCGGTGCTGCATTCGCTGTAAGGCAGCAACTTTACCGCTGCGCCACCGTGCCGGTTCTCATCATGTTCTCATCCCCTCCCCACTCTAGGAACTCCCCCCAGGGCTGGTATTCTCTGAGATCTCCTGTACACCTCCAGTTCTGCCCTGTTACCTACCTCCTATACTATGTGGAGTGCCTTAAGCACTCACCTCTTCCCATGCCCTGTCAGAAAATAACTGCAGATGCTGGTACAAATCGAAGGTATTTATTCACAAAATGCTGGAGTAACTCAGCAGGTCAGGCAGCATCTCAGGAGAGAAGGAATGGGCGACGTTTCGGGTTGAGACCCTTCTTCATGCCTTTGACCTTTGTGGTCCGTACGTCATAGGAACAGAATTAAGCCATTCGGCCCATCGAGTCTACTCTACTTAGGGGCGGCACGGTTTTTTAACTGTACCTAAACTAGATTGCTCCCTTGTTAGAAACATAGAAACATAGAAAAATAGGCACAGGAGTAGGCCATTCGGCCCATCGAGCCAGCACCGCCATTCAATATGATCATGGCTGATCATCCAAAATCAGTACCCTGTTCCTGCTTTCTCCCCATATCCCTTGATTCCGTTACCCCTAAGAGCTAAATCTAACTCTCTCTTGAAAACATCCCATGTATTGGCTTCCACTGCCTTCTGTGGCAGAGAATTCCACAGATTCACAACTCTCTGAGTGAATATGTCACCCCATTCCTTCTCTCCAGAGATGCTGCCTGTCCCGCTGAGTTACTCCACCTTTTTGTGGATGAAAAAGTTCTTCCTCATCTCAGTCCTAAATGGCCTACCCCTTATTCTTACACTGTGGCCCCTGGCTCTGGTTGTGGCAACGATGGTTCAGTTGACTGATAACAGCTGGGAAGAAACTGTGCCTAAATCTGGAGTCCAAGGAATGCAGGTGCTTTGCGGACATTAGGTGAGCATGCAGTGAGATGTCGCTCATGATGGGATATCTACCAATGGGCCCAAGCAAGTGGGGCAGGGCGTATAGAGTGCGGGGTTGGTGATTCCGTGCATGGGCCATGGTTGATTCCTGAAGGGGAATGCAGGCAAAAGCCCTGGAATGTGGTCACATGCTCTTGTTCAGAGAAGTGACAGGAGCAGAATTAGGCCATTCGGCCCATCGAGTCTACTCCGCCACTCAATCCTGGCTGATCCATCTCTCCCTCCTAACCCCAATCTCCTGCCTTCTCCCCGTAACCACTGATGCCCGCGTCATATCATTCAAGAGAAGTTGGCTGAATCATGGCTGAGCGAAGCTTTGACTGCTGATGTACTTCAAACTGTACAATTGTGGTCACAGATTCAGAGAAAGGCAGCAATGGAAAGAGGCCCTTTGGCCCTCTGAGTCTGTGCTATCAACCCCTCACTCACACGAATCCTACACAATTCGGAACCCGACCAGGTTCCATCACTCACCTGCACATCAGGACCAACTTGCAGTGGCCAATTAACCTTTCAACCTGCACACCTTTGGGATGTAGGGGGAAAACCCGCCCGATCACAGAGGGAGCGAGCAGACTCCACAAAAGCGTGAGGAGATGTCGGGGTCAAATCCAGGGCCCCGGCGCTGCAAGGCAGCAGTTCTACCAGCTGCACCAGTATTCGGTGGATGTTGAGGGCTCGACACCCCCAGGGCTATCTTAACTGCCCTTGGAGTGAAAGTTCCTCTGGCAACAAAGACCATGAGAGTGGTCTGCAGAATCCAGGCCAATATCTAACCCTGACCCACATCACTAAAGCCAGATTATCCACCCATTTACTCCTTGGTCCTGTTTGCTTCTTGCTGTGTACACATTGGCTTCTGTGCTTCCTATGTTATTTCTAAATGCACCTTGGTGGGCTGTCACGTTCTTTGGAGTGCCACTAGGGGTTTGATGGAGACGTTCTCCCGCGGTGGCTGAGCTGAAACCAAACTTGGTGCTGAGGCAGAACGTCGTGGGTACAAAGCCAACTGCAGGCACTGGCGAACCAAGGGCCTGGCTGATGCTTCTGTGCTCTACTCACCCTGCCTCTGGGTTACTTGTCTGATAGCTCGACCACAGTCCTGCTGAGTTCCTATCCCTCCAAGGCCTTTCCACAAAACTGCAAGATGGAACACGTTCCACTTACCTCAGTGAGTACAGTCCTCAAGAACCACAACCCAATCCACCCCCACCCCCCACGCCTCTCTCCTGACTAGCACCCGCCCACCAGTGAAACATTCACTCCCTCCACCACTAGTCTACAGTGTCTGTCGTGTGCACTGTCTAAAGCGCTGTGCAGATACTTGCCAAGGACACTCTGATGGCTCTTCCCGAGTTTGCAACCTCTGGCACCAGGCAGGGCAAAAGGCGGCCTACGCAAGGATTGTGCACCACCTGCTTGCTCTCTTCCACTTCCCACTCCACTTTGGAAACACATCCTCATTCCTACACCATCACTGTGTCTGCGATTCTTTTTCCCCAACCGTGCGATTCTTTTTCCCCAACCGTACTGTGGGAGCACCTTCACCAGAAGGGCTGCAGTGGTTCAAGAAGGCTCCTCGTCACCCCTTCCCCAAGGACATTGGGCGTGGCTGCGTTCTGCAGCTGCGGCTCACCGGCAGTCTCTCTGTCTTTTTTTGTTTTTGTCTATTGTCATCGTTTAAATGTACTTTTTGATCTATTTTTAACTCTGTTTATGTGGGGGGTGGTGGAAACCTTATTTTCCAATCTCCTCAACGGAGATGCGACCTTTACCGTGTCGTGTCTCCGTTCGCGCTACGGCCTAACACCGTGGAGTCGGCGGCCTCCAGCTGGGATCGACCTTGAAGACTCCGGTCGCAGGGCCTGGACTTACCATCTCGGAGGCTTCGGCCATGGGCCCTGCAGACCACAACATCAGGAGTTGGCAGGTCCCTGGCTGGCGACAGGCTTTCTGGAGCTCCAGCCGTAGCAGCTTCGACCGCCCCGGAGCGCGAGGTTTGATCGACCCGCTCGCAGGCCCTTCATCGCCCTGCGTGGCCTGGCCGCGGCACTTTCTATCGCCCGGTGGGGGCTCAGGACCTTCATCGGCCTGCTCGGCTCGGCTCAGCCCTGGGACTTTCCATCGCCCGGTGGGGGCTTCAAAAGTCGGGAGCCTCGATCGCCTCGTGGCACCACGGGAGAAGAATGAGGAGGAGATGAGACTTTTCTTTGCCTTCCATCACAGTGAGGGTGTGCCTGGAGTAATCACTGTGATGGTTGTTTCTGTTAAAAATTGTAATTGTGTGTCTTGTGTTCTTTATTGTCTACTGCCGGACCCTGACGTGAGAGGACGCTGGCGCTATTTGTTCGCCGCTTCTCCGTCAGGACAGTTCGTCTGTTTGTTTCTATGTCTTGACTGTTTTTGTAAAGCGTCTTTGAGCATTTGGAAAAGCGCTATATAAAATAAATGTTTATTATTATTATTATTATTATTATTATTATTATTATTAAACGTTGGCCGATGCCCAGACCTCTTCTGAAGAAGGGTCCCAACCCGAAACGTCATCTCTCCATGTTCCCCAGGGATGCTGCCTGACCCGCTGAGTTACTCCAGCACTTCATAACATCATAAGTGATAGGAGTACAATTAGGCCATTCGGCCCATCGAGTCTACTCGGCCATTCAATCATGCCTGATCTATCTCTCCCTCCTAACCCCATTCTCCTGCCTTCTCCCCATAACTCCTGACACCAGTATTAATCAAGAATCCATCTATCCCTGCCTTAAATATATCCACTGACTTGGCCTCCACAGCCTTCTGTGGCAAAGAATTCCGCAGGTTCACCACCCTCTGACTAAAGAAATTCCTCCTCATCTCATTACTTAAAGAACGTCCTTTAATTCTGAGGCTATAACCTCTAGTCCCAGACTCTCCCACTAGTGGAAACATCCTCCCCACATCCACTATCCATTGCACCGTATACCATATGCTCTGGCTGTCACTGAAATGTTTCCGTTGACCTGGGAGGTCATGTTGCAGTTGTTTCAGACGTTGGTGAGGCCGCATTTAGAGTGTTGTGTTCAGTTCTGGGAACCATGTTATAGGAAAGATATTGTCAAGCTTGAAAGGGTTCAGAGAAGATTTAAGAGGATGTTGCCAGGACTAGAGGGTGTGAGCTATAGGGAGAGGTTGAATAGGCTGGGACTCTATTCCATGGAGCGCAGGAGGATGAGGGGAGATCTTATAGAGGTGTATAAAATCACGAGAGCAATAGATGCACAGTGTCTCTTGCCCAGGGTAGGGGAATCGAGGACCAGAGGACATAGGTTCAAGGTGAAGGGGAAAAGATTTAATAGAAATCTGAGGGGTAACTTTTTCACACAAAGGGTGGTGGGTGTATGAAACAAGATGCCAGAGGAGGTAGTTGAGGTTGGGACTATCCCAACGTTTAAGAAACAGTTGGGCAGGTACATGGATAGGACAAGTCTGGAGGGATATGGACCAAGCACGGGCAGGTGGGACGAGTGTAGCTGGGACATGTTGGGCGGTGTGGGCAAGTTGGGCTGAAGGGCCTGTTTGCACACTGTATCACACTATGACTCTATGACAGTGGCATTCAGCGGCACCGATACTGGCCCTGGTTTGGGAGTGGTTCCTTGCCTGAGCTACGATACTGAGGGCTTGGCTCTCGGGCTCTGATCAGAAGCTGGTTCAGTCAGGTGTGTCTGATTCAATGGGAGGGAGTGCCCCAGACAAGCTTTGAGCTTGCAGGTAAACAGCCCGATCACGAGGGCCCTGGATGGTAATCAATGTCCTTGTTCAGGTAAGTCCTTGGTCGTGCAGGATATCAAGCCTCCCACATCCTGCCCTGGTTTCGGTGGTGCCGAGATACCTGGCACGAGCAGCACTACCTGTCGCTCCGTTCCGCCCACAGGTATCAGTGTTGGCTTTGTGAGATACTGGGGATCTGTAACTCCCAGAGCCTCTGAGAGTGTTAGCTGCCAGGGTAGGTTTGATTTACTATCGAGCTGCACTTTGCCCCAAGCCCCAGACATGGTCATCATTCTAAACCGGCCACCAAGCTCATTTATACAGCGTTTGCACTGAGTCCAAAGGTCAATGAAGAAGAGGGGAGGGGAGGGTTTAATCCAAAATATACTCTGACGAAGGGAGTGAATGTATAGAGAACCCCAAGTGGGACAAACATAGAACAGAACATAGAACAGTACAGGAACAGGCACTTAGGCCCAATATCTGTGCCGAACATAATGCTAAGTTCTGAAGAAGGGTCTCGACCCAAAACGTCACCCATTCCTTCTCTCCTGAGATGCTGCCTGACCCGCTGAGTTACTCCAGCATTTTGTGAATACCTTCGATTTGTACCAGCATCTGCAGTTATTTTCTTATAATGCTAAGTTATACTAATTAGATCTTTACCCTCTTGTCCTTGACATTTCCTCGCTGGGTAAAAGGTTTGACTGTCCACCCCATCATAATGTTACATACTTCTCTCAGGTCTCTCCCACCACCTCTGAAACTCCAGAGAGAACAATCCAACTTTGTCCAACCTCTCCTGACAGCTAATAAGCTCGAACGCGGGCAGCCCTCTGTAGGCCTCACCTGCATCCTCTCCACATCCTTCATAGTATTCACTGCACAGAATACTTCAAATGCAGCCAAATCAAAATGTTATGACTTCCTGGCCCTTAATATCCCAACCAATGAAAGCAAGCGTATCATATGCCTTCATTTCCACTCATATCTACTTGTGTTGCCATTTTCAGGGAGCTATGAACTTGGACCTCAAGATCCCCTATATATCAATGGGACTTGCCACTAACGCATACTTTCCCTCTCACATTCGACCTCCCGAAATGCAGAGGCTCGGATTAAACTCCATCTGCCATTTCACTGCCCGTAACTGATCTATATTCCGAGGTATTCTTTGACAGTCTTCCACGCTGTTAGCAACTCCAACTTTCGGTGTTGTGTGCAAACCTACTAAGCATCCTATCTACATGTATGTCTGAGTGATTTATTCATATTACAGGGGGAAAAGGTCCCAGCACAAATCCCTGTGGATCGCCACTGGTCACAGACCTCTGGCCAGGATGGCACCCTTCCACCTCTACGCCCTGCCTTCGATGGCAAAGCCAGTTCTGAGCCCAAACTACCAGGTCACAGTGGATCGCAAGCATCTTAATCTTCTGGATGAACCTATCAAGGACGCCATGCTGGTGCAGCAGGTAGAACAGCTGCCCCACAGTTCCAATGAATCATAGAAACATAGAAACATTGAAAATAGACACAGGAAGAGGCCATTCGGCCCTTCGAGCCAGCACCGCCGAACAATATGATCACAATAGACAATAGACAATAGGTGCAGGAGGAGGCCATTCGGCCCTTCGAGCCAGCACCGCCGAACAATATGATCACAATAAACAATAGACAATAGGTGCAGGAGGAGGCCATTCGGCCCTTCGAGCCAGCACCGCCGAACAATATGATCACAATAGACAATAGACAATAGGTGCAGGAGGAGGCCATTCGGCCCTTCGAGCCAGCGCCGCAATTCAATGTGATCATGGCTGATCATTCTCAATCAGTACCCCGTTCCTGCCTTCTCCCCATACCCCCTGACTCCGCTATCCTTAAGAGCTCTATCCAGCTCTCTCTTGAATGCATTCAGAGAATTGGCCTCCACTGCCTTCTGAGGCAGAGAATTCCACAGATTCACAACTCTCTGACTGAAAAAGTTTTTCCTCATCTCCGTTCTAAATGGCCTACCCCTTATTCTTAAACTGTGGCCCTTTGTTCTGGACTCCCCCAACATTGGGAACATGTTTCCTGCCTCTAACGTGTCCAACCCCTTAATAATCTTATACGTTTCGATAAGATCCCCTCTCATCCTTCTAAATTCCAGTGTATACAAGCCTAGTCGCTCCAGTCTTTCAACATATGACAGTCCCGCCATTCCGGGAATTAACTTAGTAAACCTACGCTGCACGCCCTCACGGCTGATCATCCAGAATCAGTCCCCCGTTCCTGCTTTCTCCCCAAGCCCCTTGATTCCGTTGGCCCCAAGAACAATATCTACAGTAACTCTCTCTTGCATACATCCAGTGAATTGGCCTCCACTGCCTTCTGTGGCAGAGAATTCCGCCTCATGTTTGCTCCTGGTTTCTGGTGTTTATTGCGTGGAATTCCACATTCTCCCCGTGACCCACGGCTGACCCCGAGTGCCCCGGTTTTCCCTTGCGTCCCAAAGTCCTGCCAGTTGATAGGATAACTGGCTGCTGTAAAGTGCCCCGAGTGTCTAGCTGGGCGGAAGATTCTGGGTTGATGGCTGAGTCAATGGAGATGTGCTGCCCTGTGCCACGGATGTTTTGAAGACAGTTCTGGTTTCCCACCTTCCTGGAACATTACTATTTAATTGTGTGTCTTGTTTTACAGTGTTGTATTGGCTGCCTCAATGAAGAAACAGTTGGCTTATTTGAACAACAAAAAACAGCAGTCCGTGGAGAATCGGAAGAAAGGCCCTGACCAGGAAAATCTGTCGAAGATCGACACAAAATGCTGGGGTAACTCAGTGGGACAGGCAGCATCTCTGGATAGAAGGAATGGGTGTTTTTCTTTGGGTCGAGACCCTTCTTCAGACTGAGAGTCATTAGAACGGGAGACAAGGAGATATACAATAGACAATAGACAATAGACAAGGAGGCCTTTCGGCCCTTCGAGCCAGCACCGCCATTCAATGTGATCATGGCTGATCATTCTCAATCAATATAGAAGGGTAAGGTGTGAAAACGAGAGATCACAGGGGACGATGATCGAGGAAAATGTCTGTCCATTTCTTCCACAGATGCGGCCTGACCTGCTGAGTTCATCCAGCAGCTTTTTGCAACTTCAGCATGAAAACAGGCCCTTCGTCCCACCGAGTCCAGGCCGACCATCGATCACCCGTTCACACTAGTGTAGTGTTGGTCCACTTCTGCATCCACTCCATACACACGAAGGCAATTTGCGGAGCCCAATTAACCACAAAGCCCTCGCGCCTTCGGGATGTGGAAGGAAGACCGATACATCTGGAGGAAACCCACGCGGTCACAAGGAGAACGTGCACACTCCACACAAACAGCACCCGAGGCCGGGATGGAACCCGGGATCTCTGGCGAGTGGGGCAACAGCTCCACCACCACTGTGCCGCTGCTAGTTGAAGTTAATCTTCCTGTTGTCCTGCAAAGCTGGCATAGGGGTGCCCACAAGCATGCCTATCAGTGCCACTTCCAATCCCTTGCTTGGCTGATTATAAAGAGGACCATTGCTTCTTAGAAGGTGGCGCAGCGGTAGAGTTGCTGCCTCACAGCGCTTGCAGCAGTAGAGACCCGCGTTCAATCCCAACCACGGGCGCCGTCTGTACGGAGTTTGTACGTTCTCCCCGTCACCCGCATGGGTTTTCTCCGAGATCTTCGGTTCCCTCCCACACTCGAAAAGACGCACGGGTTTGTAGGTAAGTTTGCTTGGCAAGTGAAAATTGTTCTCTAAATGCTGGAGTAACTCAGCAGGTCAGGCAGGATCTTGGGAGAGAAGGAATGGGTGACGTTTCGGGTCGAGACCCTTCTTCAGACTGATGTCACTCCCTCTATCTTCCTGTCTCCACCTATATCCTTCCTTTGCCCCGCCACCCCCCTGACATCAGTCTGAAGAAGGGTCTCGACCCGAAACGTCACCCATTCCTTCTCTCCCGAGATGCTGCCTGACCTGCTGAGTTACTCCAGCATTTTGTGAATAAATCGATTTGTACCAGCATCTGCAGTTATTTTCTTATACTGAAAATTGTTCCCTAGTGTGTGTGTGTGTGTAGGATAGTGTTAATGTGCGGGGATCGCTGGTCGGCGCGGACTCGGTGGGCCGAAGGGCCTATTTCCGCAATGTATCTCTAAACTAAACTAAAGTTCTGGAGTGGGATTGGAGCCCATCAGCTTCCTGGACAAGCCAGCAGAGGGAGCCGTCACTCCGGCTGAGGTGGGGGAGGGCGGGGAAAAATGGGTTCATTCGGGATCGGGAAACTGCATTTTTGAGAGTCTTTTAAAAAGAAAAAAACGCCTGAGTAGAAAATCCACTTTCCCTATCAGGTGCCTCCTGGCTTCTGGTTGCAAACAGGCCCCGTCCTCGTGTGCTGGCTGTCTTTTGCAGAGAGCTGCTACTTATTGCCTGAGGTTACCATTGAGAGCTGCTGGATTCCTAAACCCAGCTCCAACATTACTTAAACACATCAAACAAACGCCTCAGCAGAAAGTGTGGGAGGATTTCACGCAGCACCCACGGAGGTTTGCTCGTGGCCATGTTCCCGAGATCAAAAGTGATAGGTGCAGAATTAGGCCATTCGGCCCATCAAATCTACTCATGTCTGATCTATCTCTCCCTCCTAACCCCACTCTCCTGCCTTCTCCCCATAACCTCCCCATTTTATGCCGTAAAAATATCCACTTGCTTTGCCTCCACTGCCTTCTGTGGCAAAGAATTCCACAGATTCACCACCCTCTGACTAAAGAAATTCCTCCTCATCTCCTTCCTAAAAGAACATCCTTTAATCCTGAGGCTGCGACCTCTAGTCCTAGACTCTCCCACTAGTGGAAACATCTTCCCCACATCCACTCCATCCAAGTTTTTCACTATTCGCTACGCTTCAATGAGATTCCCCCCTCATTCCTCTAAACTCCAGCGAGTGCAGGCCCAGTGCCGACAAACGCTCGTCATATACGTTAACCCACTCATTCCTGGGTTGATTCTTGTAAACCTCCTCTGGACACTCTCCAGAGTTAGCACATCCTTCCTCAGGTATGGTGCCCAAAATTGCTCACAATGGTCTGTGATGGATCTCCAGGCCTGGGCCTCCAGGCAGGCCCTGCGGAGTGGGACCACGAGGATTGCTCGGCATTGAGAGGGGAGCTATGGGTGAACACGTCCCCTGCCTACACACACGGTCACGTCACTGCTAACACATGCAAAGGCCTCTGACTGCCGGCTGGGGAACAGGAATGTGTTGCAGGACTGGATTTAGTGGGGCCTCTCAACCACACTTCCTCTCCCCGCTCTCTGTTCTACATTACGCACTTTTAAATGTGGGTTCTGCTTTAAAATGCCATTGACCCACAGAGAGGAGAACAACTGCCTTTGGAACGGTTGGCAGGGAGTAAATGGGTGGCTGGACCTGATAAATAAAATAAACAAGAGGCAGGCTGCACTCAATCTGAATAATAGTTTTTGACCAAGTTACATATTCCTCACATATTCCTCAGCGCGAGAACAATATGTAACAATACAGAGCACTGGGCAATTGAGCCGTATTAACTTTCTGAAGAAGGGTCTCGACCCGAAACGTCACCCATTCTTCTCTCCAGAGATGCTGCCTGTCCCGCTGAGTTACTCCAGCATTTTGTGTCTGCCTTCGATTTAAAGCAGCATCTGCAGTTCTGTCCTACATATTTTATCTTTGTTGGAGAGAGGTTACTGTGTGACAGTGTGAGAGAGCAGGGTTAACACCAACAAGGTACAGGCATTAACAGGGTGCTGGGTGGGGAGGGGTGTTACTGTTTGATGGGGTGAGGGAGTTGAATTAACACCAGTAAGTTAGCAGTCAGTGACACAGGGTTCTGGGGGAGAGTGGGGTTACTACTGTGTGACAGTCGGAGGGTGGTGAATCTGTGGAATTCTTTGCCACAGAAGTCCGTGGAGGCCAAGCCAGTGGATATTTTTACGGCAGAGATAGATAGATTCAAGATTCAAGATTCAAGATTCAAGATATCTTTATTTGTCATCCAAAAAACAAGTTTTTTGGACGAAATTCAGTCACCCACAGTCCAACAATAAAAGCATTAAAATAGGCAAATTTTTTGATTAGTGTGGGTGTCAGAGGTTACGGGGAGAAGCCAGGAGAATGGGATTAGGAGAGGGAGATAGATCAGCCATGTTTGAATGGCGGAGTAGACTAGATGGGCCGAATGGTCTAATCCTGCCCCTATCACTTATGGCCTTCTGACAGTGTGAGGGAGCTGGATTGACTCCAGTGGAGATTCAGTCAGAAGTGCAGGGGGTTGGGTGAGAGGGGTGACTGCAGGCCTGAAATAGCAGAAACGCAGTGGGCCCTACAGATTATGCAGAAGCGTTACTAAGCTGGATTGTGAACTGTGATGAGTAGCAATCCTGAATGCCTCTGACTGGCCTGCTGAACATCGTACAGTGAAGTAGCCCTGTCTTCGTGAGGGAGATGATCACGCAGACTTATCTCTGACCTTCGTTGGCCTCACTGTGAATAATGGGGCTGGCTGGAAGAGTGGGCTGGGGTTCTGCCCCAAACCTTCCTTTCACCCAACAAATAGCTAACAATGGCCAGTTTCCTTTATCACCGTTACTTTTTTTGCACATCTTTCATCCATTGTCCTATATCTCTCCACATCATTGTCTATATCTCTCATTTTCCTTTCCCCTGACTAGTCTGAAGAAGGTATTTATTCACAAAATGCCGGAGTAACTCAGCAGGTCAGGCAGCATCTCGGGAGAGAAGGAATGGGTGACGTTTCGGGTCGAGACCCTTCTTCAGACTGATGTCAGGGGGGCGGGACAAAGGAAGGATATAGGTGGAGACAGGAAGATAGAGGGAGATCTGGGAAGGGGGAGGGGTAGAGAGCGACAGAGGAACTATCTAAAGTTGGAGAAGTCAACGTTCATACCACTGGGCTGCAAGCTATCCAGGCGAAATATGAGGTGCTGTTCCTCCAATTTCCGGTGGGCCTCACTATGGCACTGGAGGCGGGCCCATGACAGAAAGGTCAGACTGGGAATGGGAGGGGGAGTTGAAGTGCTCAGCCACCGGGAGATCAGATTGGTTAACGCGGACCGAGCGCAGGTGTTGAGCGAAGCGATCGCCGAGCCTGCGTTTGGTTTCGCCGATGTAAATAAGTTGACATCTGGAGCAGCGGATGCAATAGATGAGGTTGGAGGAGGTGCAGGTGAAGAAGGGTCTCGACCCCAAACGTCACCCATTCCTTTGTCCCAGAGATGCTGCCTGTCCCGCTGAGTTACTCCAGCTTTTTTGTGTCTATCTTCCCATCTCTCATCTTTAAGATGTTCCTCAAACCTACTTGGATCAGGTCAATCTTCAAATCTCTAAATCTACAGCTGCTCTGTAGAAAATATCTTGACTGATTGCCTGTTTAAAAATTCCGTGCCGAGTCTCAGGTTTTTTTAGTTTTGAGATACAGCGCAGAAACAGGCCCTTCGGCCCATCAAGTCTGCACTGACCAGCGATCCTCGCACACTAACACTATCCTATACAAACAAGGGACAATTTAAATTTATACCAAGCCAATAACAAACTACAAACCTGTACGTCTTTGGAGTGTGGGAGGAAAACAGAGATCTCGGAGAAAACCCACGCAATGTCAGGGAGAACGTACAAACTCCGTACGGACAGCACCCGTAGTCGGGATGGAACCCGGGTCTCTGGCGCTGCAAGCGCTGTAAGGCAGCAACTCTACCGCTGCGCCACCGCGCCTCTTCATCTGACCTTCCATCCCAGTTACCTACCTGATGAAGACACAAGGAACTGCAGATGCTGGAATCTTGCACAGAAGGCAAAGCGCTGGAGTAACTCAGTGACTCGGGAAGCATCTCTGGAGGACATGGATAGATGGTGTGTTGGGTTGGGACCCTTCTTCAGACTGATCAGATCTGTCTGATGAATTTTTGCTCAGAAGTTTAAAAGAGATTTGAAATGTCACTGAATACTCTAACAAACCTCTAAGGAAACACTGTGGAAATATCCTGACTGGTTGTTATTGGTGTTGATATTAGTTTATTGCTTTCACGTGTACAGTTAAAAGCTTTTGTTCACGTGCCAGCCAACTAAATCCGATAATACTATACATGACTACAATCAACCATGCACAAGTACAATAGAGCAAGAAGAAAAATACCAGAATATCTAATTTTCAGCATTGTACCATTGCAGTTCCAGAGAAAAAGTCCAACGCCCACGAGGAGGCAGGTTGGAAGATTGTGACTTCACCCGAGCTCATGGGAGAACCCAGAATGAGGCCAGAATTGTGAGAAAAGAGGGGAATAAGCTGTTGCTAAGGAAAGAGCTGCAGATGCTGGTTTAAACCGCTGCTCATATTTGTGGCAATACCTGCTTTCAACTTCTGTGTCTCTTGTTCGACAGGAACGGGGAGAAGTGGGAATGCCCAGGGTGAGGAAAGTCCTTGACTCCGTTTGCTGCCCTCCCGAGGCTGGGTGGAGCGTAGCTGGAAGTACATGGTGGGGAGCCTGGTCTGTGCGATGGACGGGGCTACATCACGTTCTTGGGCAGAGCTGTTCCCGAGGCAAGCTGCAATGCATCCCAATAGTATAAGAAAATAACTGCAGATGCTGGTACAAAACGATTTATTCACAAAATGCTGGAGTAACTCAGCAGGTCAGGCAGCATCTCGGGAGAGAAGGAATGGGTGACGTTTCGGGTCGAGACCCTTCTTCAGACTGATGTCAGGGGGGGCGGGACAAAGGAAGGATATAGGTGGAGACAGGAAGATAGAAGGAGATCTGGGAAGGAGGAGGGGAAGAGAGGGACAGAGGAACTATCTAAAGTTGGAGAAGTCAATGTTCATACCGCTGGGCTGCAAACTGCCCAGGCGAAATATGAGGTGCTGTTCCTCCAATTTCCGGTGGGCCTCACTATGGCACTGGAGGAGGCCCATGACATAAAGGTCAGACTGGGAATGGGAGGGGGAGCATCCCAATAGGATGCTTCTTGCGGTGCAGAGGTTGGTGAGAGTTGCTGGAAACGTGCCGAATCTCCTCACTCACCTGGGGAAGAAGAGGCGTTGCTGTGATTTTTTTGGACGTGGTTTTAATGTGGTTGATCCAGGACAAATTGGGGTAGAGAACTGTGGGCGTAGACCCTCTGTTCACAACTGCTCACATGAGCCACAGCGGGTCTTAAATACATTCAGCTAAACCAGATGTCGAAACATACAAGTCAGCAATTCCAAGTTGGATTCCACTCTTTTTTTGTACTCTGTGCCTTTGCCTGAACTCAAACTTGGGTGCCATCAAAACCAGTTGCCTTGTTCATAAGTTCTAGGGGCAGAATTAGGCCATTTGGCCCCACCACATCTACTCCGCCATTCAATCATGGCTGATCTATCATCCCTCTAAACTCCATTCTCCTGCCTGCTCCCCATAACCCCTGACACCTGCACTAATCAAGAATCTATCAATCTCTGCCTTAAAAATATCCATTGACTTGGCCTCCACAGCCTTCTGTGGCAATGAATTCCATAGATTCACCACCCTCTGATTAAAGAAATTCCTCCTCATCTCCTTCCTAAAGGTACGTCCTTTTATTCTGAGGCTGTGGCCTTTAGTCCCAGACTCTCCCACAAGTGGAAACATCCTCTCCACATCCACTCAATCCAAGCCTTTCACTATTCGGTGAGTTTCAATGAGGTCCCCCCTCATCCTTCTAAACTCCAGCGAGTACAGGCCCAGTGCCGTCAAACGCTCATGTTGGGGACTCCTGCTCCAACAACCCGCTGCCTTTGATGTGTGTTGGAAGCCGACCTCTAGCTTTGCACATGGCAGTTCCCTCTGAAGGTAGGCACAAAACGCTGGAGTAACTCAGCGGGACAAAGACGTACAGGTATGTAGGTTAATTGACTGGGTAAATGTAAAAATTGTCCCTAGTGTGTGTAGGATAGTGTTAGTGTGCGGGGATCACTGGGCGATGCGGACTTGGTGGGCCGAAAAGGCCTGTTTCCGCGCTGTATCTGAAATATGAAAAAAATAAATAAATAAAAAAATATGACAGGCAGCATCTTTGGAGAGAAGGAATGGGTGACGTTTCGGGTCGAGACACTTCTTCAGACTGAAGAAGTCTGAAGGGTCTCGACCTGAAATGCTACCCGTTCGTTCTCTACAGAGGTGCTGCCTGTCCCGCTGAGTTACTCCATCTTTTTGTGTCTACCTTCGGTTTAAATTAGCATCTGCAGTTCCTTCCTAGGCAGTTCCCTCTACCATGTTAACACATTGGAGTCAACGGTCCACGACGGCCAAGGACGGTTGGGTGAGTGGTGCTTCGTGCAGAGTGGCTTGGTGGGCTTCTTCACACAGACCCCAGCAACTCCTGTTGGGTCCTTATGTCTGCCACGTCGAGTGGTCCGTCTTGTTCCTCTAGTATCTTTGATCAAAAGGTTGATCCAAAAGATCAACATTGGTCGTTGAGGTTGATGAAACATAGAGTGGATCATTGAGGAATCACGGGTGAAATGAAGGCATCTGACAAGTGCAGCCTTTATGTTTCCAGTCACTGCCCCCGTAGTGGCCCCACACCCTGGCCCTTGGCAGAGATAGGGACCCACCAGGAGTTGCTGGGGTCTGTGTGGAGACTGATTACACTGCGGGAGGCATAGCGAACGGCGGGGTTTGCTTACTAAAATGGTGGACGTTACGCTCCTTTGCGTACTACGCTTCAGTACAGGCGATTTCAACGGAGTGGTTCATTTTGTTGTTCTAGTATCTTTGCTTTCGATCCAGATCCACCAACAAAACATGCTATGCTCTCTGCACCCTCGTACAGTTGGAGCGTTCCTGACTGCCATCAGCAGAGCTGATGTTGGTGGTGTGTGTAGTGTGGACTCTTGTCAACGCAGCCACACTTTCACTCTGCTTGCTTGTGATGTTGGGTAGTGTACAGGGCCTATCACACCGTGGGCTTCCTTATCTCTGTGTCTCCCGCTCCCCTGACTAGTCTGTGGAAGAGTCTCGACCAGCTGAGTGACTCCAGCATCTTTGGTTTCAACCAGCATCTGCAGTTCCATTCCTACACAGGAGCTCCTTTAGCTTTTAGCTGGTGTTCGACCATGTTTATTATGTGCTTGAAGACAATGTGCGACCAAGGGGGAGAGCCAAGAGTAGCTCTGGAATGAAAGGAGAGCTTGTACTGCATGCATCTCATTGACTTCTGCATAACCTCCACCTCAGGAATTTTCTCGGGAGATTCCCGGATTCCTGCTGCTGAGCCAAGATGTGACTTTCATTTTTCGGACAGACTCAGTGCGAGCTTCAGAGACAAGAGGCGCACAGAGACAAGAGACCAGCATCATTCAGAGGCTCACACTCGTCCTGCTCTTCTCTCACGCTCTCCGAAACTGGGCCCACAACGTCAACAGTGTGACCCTCTCCAACTTGCTGTGCCATTCATGGAGAGTGTTTGACCTCAACCTTTGCCCCGTACCCACCCATAACCGGCCAAATGGAGCTTCCTATTCCTAGTGTGCTTCACTTCATGTGCGCCGATTCGTGTGTGGTTTAGTTTAGTTTAGTTTAGAGATACAGCGCGGAAACAGGCCCTTCGGCCCACCGGGTCCGCACCGACCAGCGATGCCCGTACATTAACACTATCCTACACACACTAGGGACAATTTACACTTAAGCCAAACTAATTAACCTACAAACCTGCACGTCTTTGGAGTGTGGGAGGAAACCGGAGCACCGGCAGAAAACCCACACAGTCAAAGGGAGATCGTGCAAACTCCATACAGACAGTGCCTGTAGTCAGGATTGAACCCGGGTCTCCGGTGCTGTGAGGCAGCAACTCTACCACTGCGCCACCGTGCCACCCCTACCAGTACTAGTTCAAATGTTCAACTAGAGTTATTTCAGTGTTGGTGTATCAGTGCAGGTATTTCAAGGCAAGAAATTCCCTTCTGTATTCCCTAGTTCTATTGTATTGTATCGAATGCTGGCTTCCATACTCTGTTTCATGTGATCTATTTTGATGCATTTCAGTTTCATTAATTTAATTTGTATATTCGAAATAACTTTTTTTCTCAGAACATCAGAGTTCAAATATTCTGTTTCGTCTGTTCTAGTTCAAGTTCATATAACTTAGTTACGTTTGATTACTTTTTAATTAGAGAGATACAAGGAACTGCAGATGCTGGAATATTGTGCAGAACACAAAGTGCTGGAGTGACTCAGTGGGTCAGGCAGCATCTCCGGAGGACATTGATAAGCGATGTTTCAGGTCGAGACCCTTCTTCTTGTAGGCCGGGGGGAGAAAGTTGGAAAAGAGGTGTGGGTGGTCAAAGCTGGGAAAGTGTTAGGTTTAGTTTGGTTTAGAGATACAGCTTGGAAGCAGGCCCTTCGACCCACTGAGTGCGCACCGACCAACGATCCCTGCACATTAACACTGCCCTACACACACTAGGGATCATTTACACTTATACCAAGCCAATTAACCTACAAACCTGTACGTCTTTGGAGTGTGGGAGGAAACCGTAGAACTCGGAGAAAACCCACACAGGTCACGGGGAGAACGTACAAACTCCGTTCAGACAGCGCCCGTGGTCAGGATCGAACCCGGGTCTCCGGCGCTGTGAGGCAGAAACTCTACTCCCGCTGCGCCACCGCGACTCCCCGTTCAGCGGTTATTCGGCAGATGAGGGGGATTTGATCGGTTGATGGGCCGACAAAGGCCTGAGATACAAAAGGAGACAAAGGATGTTCGATAAGGAGGTGAAAGAGAAGTGAAATGTAGAGCCTGAGGGAGGGATACAGGTGGAATGGGGACAGGGGTGGGTAGGCAGGTGGAATAGAGGGAGGAATGGGTGTGCAATGAGTGGGGTACATAGGAAGGCAAGGGGGCAATAAAGGGGGGCATCGTCCAACATTGGAGAATTCAGTGTTCAGGCCCTGGAGGAGGCCCAGGTCGGAAAAGCCAGTGTGGGACTGGGAAGGGGAGGTAAAATGGTTGGCAGCAGGGAGATTCACGCAATTCAGTTTCACCGTTTCAGCATATTATGTGTCTAAGTCGAGGCATTCTAATACATTTCGCTTCAAGTTTAATTTTGAGGCATTTTATGTCAGATAATGTGCAGTAGGTATTTCAACTGTTCTGGTGTGAATACGTCACTGACAGTGTCCAAGAGGAGACCAAATGGTAGACTCGGTGACCGTTTCGACAAACACTTGGGCTCGGTCAGCCGAGCGAGGCCTGCTGGATCTCCCGGTTGCTAATCATTCTAACTCTTCTCCCATTCCCACGCTGGCCTTTCTGTCCTGGGTCTCCCCCTTCATTGGCAGAGTGAGGCCACATGTAAACTGGAGGGGCAGCACCTCGTGTTCCATTTGGATAGCTTACAACCCAACAGAATGAACATTGAGCTCTCCAGTTTTAGGTAACTAGAACTCTCCATTCCACCCCCACATACTCCCCACCTTCTCCCCCCTCTCACCTGTGCCCCAACTGGACTCTTCCCTCCCCCTCCCCCACTCCCTCCACACACATTCATTCCTCTAGTTTCACAGTTCACAACTCTTCAATCCTCTTGTTTCACACCCTCCGTCTTTTCGTCTCTGGACTTTGTCCGACCATCTGCCTGGCAAAAAAAACCCACCTCACCCTGTGTGAACCTATTACTTTCCAGCTTTCTTCCCCTCCCACCACCACAAACAGTCTTCTTCAGAAGGTTCCCCATCCAAAACGACACCCACCCATGTTTTCTGGAGATCCTGCCTGACCTGCTGAGTTACTCCAGCACTTTGTAGAAACATAGAAACATAGAAAAATAGGTGCAGGGGGGAGGGCATTTGGCATTCATTGTAATCATGGCTGATCATCCACAATCAGTAACCTGTGCCTGCCTTCTCCCCATATCCCTTGATTCCGCTAGCCCCCAGAGCTCTATCTAACTCTCTTTTAAATTCATCCAGTGAATTGGCCTCCACAGCCTTCTGTGGCAGAGAATTTCTCAAATTCACAACTCTCTGGGTAAAAAAGAGATGGCCTCCACTTTATTCTTAGACTGTGGCCCTTGGTTCTGGTCTCCCCAACATTGGGAACATTTTTCCTGCATCTAGCTTGTCCAGTCCTTTTATAATTTTATACGTTTCTATAAGATCCCCTCTCATCCTTCTGAATTCCAGTGAATACAAGCCTTTCTTTTATAAATCAGCAGTTCCTTGTTTCTACGTGTACACGTTCTGTACAGCTAGGTACCCTGATTCTTGCACAGGTATTCCAGTGAAACATTTCAACAAGGTTTAGTGTGAAGATAGACACAATATGATGGAGTAACTCAGCGGGACAGGCAGGATCTCTGGATAGACGGAATGGGTGACATTTCGGGTCGAGACCCTTCTTCTGAAGAAGGATCTCAACTCGAAGCATCACCCATCCCTTCCCTCCAGAGATGCTGCCTGTCCCGCTGAGTTACTCCAGCATTTTGTGTCTATCTTTGGTGTAAACCAGCCACCACAGTTCCTTCCTACACAAGGTTTAGTGTGGTTATTTCAGAACACGTATTGTGGTTAAGTATAGGAATTTAGTGGTTTATCTCAGATATTTCACGACAGGAATTCTATTTTATATCCTCTAAGCCGGGCAATTAGGTGCAGGTATTTACATCAGGTATCTTATTGCAGGGGAATCTACGTACAGATGCTCAACTTGTTGGATGTTCTTTTTATCCTGGCTGCAAAGTCGGTTGAGTTAATACCAATCATCATGACCTTTCACTTCACACAATGAAGTGTGTTAAGGCAGGCAGTCCATAGCGAGAACAACTACCATATCAACATGGTGATCAACAATCCTTGCAATGTACAGCGGTGGTATTCACAGAGAGAGAATGGGACTTATTGTCCAATCTACAAACATAAAGGATGCTTCATTGTAACGCACACCATCCCTGACTTAATTGTCAGGCTGAAACAGCTAAATAGAAACATAGAAACATAGTAAATAGGTGCAGGAGTAGGCCATTTGGCCCTTTGAGCATTTCATGCCTGATCATCATCCAAAATCAGTACCCCGTTCCTGCTTTTTGTCCACATCCCCTGATTCCGTTAGCCCTAAGAGCTAAATCTAACTCTCTCTTGAAAACATCCAGTGGATTGGCCTCCACTGCCTTCTGTGGCAGAGAATGCCACAGATTCACAACTCTCTGGGTGAAAACGTTTTTCCTCGTCTCAGTCTTAAATGGCCTACCCCTTATTTTTGAACTGTGACCCCTGGTTCTGGACCCCCCCAACATCGGGAACATTTTTTCCTGCATCTAGCCTGTCCAATCCCTTAAGAATTTTAAATGTTTCTATAAGATCACCTCTCATCCTTCTAAATTCCAGTGAATACAAGCCCAGTCAACCCATTCTTTCATCATATGTCAGTCCCGGGAATTAACCTGGTGAACCTACGCTGCACTCCCTCAATAGCAAGAATACGCTGCACTCCGTCAATAGCAAGAATATAAAACTGATCATCACTGCTCCCCACCTACTGATATCGGAAAGATTTACTGGGAGTATTTTACTCCAGCTGTTTCAGAATGTGTCTTTTCGTCCTCCCATCTCAGTTCAAGTCTTCTAATGCAGATTTTCTGTATTACATGTTTGAATTTACACATTCAATTCATCAGGTTAGTACAGAGATATGGGTTCACATATCTCGAAGAAGGGTCTCGACCCGAAACGTCACCCATTCCTTCTCTCCTGACCATCCCGCTGAGTTACTCCAGCATTTTGTGTCTGTCTCTGGCTCAGATATTTATGTACAAGTATTTTGTTGAATGTCTGAGTCAGGTGATTTCATCCTCGGATGGATATATTAGCATGGTAAACAATGCATTGTGTAGGAAGGAACTGCAGATGCTGGTTTAAATCGAGGATAGACACAAAATGCTGGAGTAACTCAGCAGGTCAGGCAGCATCTCTGGAGAGAAGGAATGGACGATGTTTCGAGTCGAGACCCTTCTTCAGTCTGGTATTGGAGAAGCCTGTCTTCACAGAGGTTTGGAACGCGATTGGGAAACTGTGATTGATTACATTTTCTTCACAAATGGTAAGAAAGGACAGATAGTTCAAATATTTCAGCAAGGATTCCAGTTCAGCATTTCAGAATAACTATTTAAATGTTTTCGCATGGGTGTTCCAAAGAAGGTAATTGCGCAGAGATGTTTGAGTTCAGATACGAGGGAGAGTGGGTGCGGTATTTTAGTTTGGGTGTCAATATACGGTGGTCCAGTGCATGCCTTTACCATTTCTGGCATCGACACATAGCTGTTGAAGCAGAGAAGTTTGTTTTATCTTACATTTTAATGCGCCCTGGATATATCAGGAGAAATGTTTCAAATTGTCTGTTCACTCCTTTTTTTCTTGTCTAGAATTTCAGTTCACGTGTCAGGAATGATGTGTACATGCAGACATTTTAGTTTAGTTTAGTTTAGTTTAGCTTAGAAATACAGGCCCTTCAGCCCACCGAGTCCGTGCCGACCAGCAATCCCCGCTCATTAACACCATCCTACACACACACACACACACACACTCAGAACAATTTACTTTTATACCAAGCCAATTAACCTACAAACATGGACGTCTTTGGAGTGTGGGAGGAAACCGGAGATCTCGGAGAAAACCCACGCAAGTCGTGGGGAGAACGTACAAACTCCGTACAGACAGCACCCGTAGTCGGGATGGAACCCGGGTCTCCGGTGCTGTAAGCGCTATAAGGCAGCAACTCTACCGCTGCGCCACCACAGTGCAGGTGTTTCTGCTGAAGGGCTTCAGTGGTGTGAAATCAGAGTTTCACTTCAGGCGTTAAACACGGTATAGGCGTTGGAAGTCAGACATTTAAGCTGATTTGTGTTATTTCAGGTGTTTCAGTAAGTTATTTTAATTCAGATATTTCCGAGCAGGCGTTAAGTGCATGAAAATCACAAGGAGTGCAGCTTGTGAAAATATGAAATGAGCAGTGAATGCTGGGAACACTCAGCAGGTCAGGCAGCATCCGCGGAAAGAGAACACTTCCACTCTGTTTGCAGATATTTTCTTTATTCCATTTATAACCTTTTCTGGTACCCCGACTAACTTGCTTTCTCAGATCTAATGAAGAATATTCGACCTGAAACGTCAGCTTTTCCTCTTTCCACAAATGCTGCCTGACTAAATGAGTTAGAACATTGACCAGAGAACAAAACCAAGTACAGCACACGAACAGGCTTTTCAGCCCACAATGTATGTGCCGGACATGATACCAAGCAAAATTATTTTGATCTGCCTGCATTTTTCCAGCATTTTCTGTTTTCATGGTATTATTGAAGTACAAATGTTGTGGTCTAGATTTATTCATTCAGGTTTTTTTTTTAAGGTTCTGGTGTATTATTAGTTCTGACACATCATTTCGGATACTTTCACTCTGGGCAGCACAGAGGTGCCAACTGGGAGAGCAGCTGCCTCACAGAGCCAGAAATACAGGTTCGATCCTGACCCCAGGTGCTGCCTCTGGTGTGGAGATTACACATTCTCCCCCGTGACCCCATGGGTTTCCTACATGTGCTCTAGTTCCCTCCCCCCCCCCCCCCCCCCCCCCCCCCCCCCCACAGACGTGCAGGTTTGAGGGCTGGTAGGCCTCTTTAACTTGTCAAAAATGTGTATACAGTGGATGAGAATGAACGTCGAACTAGTGTGAACGGGTGATCAATGGTGGCTGAAGGCTCTGTTTCCATGCTGTGGCTCTAAAGTATACTTAAACTATTTGGGTTGAGATATGACAGTGCAATTAATACAGCTGTTTCACATCAGGTATTTTAATATCAGTAATTATTTTGAGTATGGTTCCAGCTGCATTTCAACAACGGTTGCTCAGGATAGGTAAAATAATTCAGATATTTCAATCTTGCTATTTTAATCCTCAGACAATTAACGCAGTTTAGTGGCAGTGGAGCAGGAGTTTGGAATTACTGTAGCGCCCTGAAGAATGGCCATCGGTGGCATTGCACCTGGAGTACTGTGGGCAGTTTTGGTCTCCAAATTTGAGGAAGGATATTCTTGCTATTGAGGGCATGCAGCGTAGGTTTACTAGGTTAATTCCCGGAATGGCGGGACTGTCGTCTGTTGAAAGACTGGAGCAACTAGGCTTGTATACACTGGAATTTAGAAGGATGAGAGGAGATCTTATCGGAACGTATAAGATTATTAAGGGGTTGGACACGTTAGAGGCAGGAAACATGTTCCCAATGTTGGGGGAGTCCAGAACAAGGGGCCACAGTTTAAGAATAAGGGGTAGGCCATTTAGAACTGAGATGAGGAAAAACTTTTTCAGTCAGAGAGTTGTGAATCTGTGGAATTCTCTGCCTCAGAAGGCAGTGGAGGCCAATTCTCTGAATGCATTCAAGAGAGAGCTAGATAGAGCTCTTAAGGATAGCAGAGTCAGGGGGTATGGGGAGAAGGCAGGAACGGGGTACTGATTGAGAATGATCAGCCATGATCACATTGAATGGTGGTGCTGGCTCGATGGGCCGAATGGCCTCCCCCTGCACCTATTGTCTATTGTCTATCTATTGTCTATTGTTGCTGCCTTCCAGCGCTAGAGACCCCGGTTCAATCCTGACTCCGGGTGCTGTCTGTACGGAGTTTGTACGTTCTCCCCGTGACCTGCGTGGGTTTCCCCCAGGAGCTCTGGTTTGCTCCCACACTCCAAAGACGTAAAGGGTTTGTAGGCGAATTGGCTTGGTAAAAATTGTAAATTGTCCCTTGTGTGTGTAGGACACACACGAGGGGGTCGCTGGTCGGCACAGACTCGGTGGGCCGAAGGGCCTGTTTCCACGCTGTATCTCGAAACTAAACTAAACTAAAGGGTCCTGACTCGAAACATCGAGTATCTACTATCCTCCATAAATGCTGCCTGAGCCGCTGAGTTCCTCCAGCACTCAATTTTTTTCATTACTGGCCAGTATTCGAGTTCTGGGAGGATCTGTGGAAAGAGGGACAGAGCCAGTGTTTCAGGCTGAAGGCAGTGTTATTGAAGTGTAGATACATATCAGTGTTATCTACACATAAATGGCTGTGATGCTGTGTGAAGACGTTCAGCATTACGTGCAGAGGGACACGGATAAGCCTTGCGTATACTGTAGCTCAGATAAGCAGTGTTTGTAGGGGTGGGGCATTATGTCTCAGGGCAACAGATCATCCCCAGGAGTGCACGTGCTCCCTGCTGCGCGCACACACACACACACACACACACACACACACACGCACACACACACACACACACACACACACACACACACACACACACACAGTGTGGCCTTTGATGACCCATCAGATTGCCATCTGCCTTCACAGCAGGGTCGACCCAAGGGGTAACGAAGCCAAAGGATTTCAATAGCATTTTGAATACAATACAATATATCTTTATTGTCATTGTACAGGGGTACAACGAGATTGGGAATGCGCCTCCCATACGATGCAATAATTTAATTAATTTAAACAACAACAACCCAACGAAAGAAATTGAAACAGTTTTAAGACAGAATAAAGTGCAAGTAGATCAGTGCCGGTTCACTGTGCGTTGTGACCATCCGGCTCAGCAGGACCGGTTTGTAGCAGCTGTGGCCCTGGGGATGAAGCTGTTCCTGAGTCTGGAGGTGCGGGCGTAGAAGGCCTTGTATCGTCTGCCCGATGGAAGGAGTTCGAACAGACTGTTGCAGAGGTGTGAAGAGTCTTTGTGGATGCTGGTGGCTTTTCTGAGGCATCGTGTGTTGTAGATGCCCTCCAAGGCTGGTAGCTGTGTTCCGAATGCCCTGGCATGTCACGCAGCACCTACCCAGGGCAGTGCAGTCTGAGAGAGAGGGGCTGGAGCTGCAGGTAAAACACAAGTTCATCAGCACAAACACAATAATGCCCACGTGCTTTGTGGTGAAGCGGACAGAAGGGTGACCAATAGCCAGGACTGCTAATCATCGACACGGGAATAACACTGGATTAATGAACCTTCCCCCCCCCCTTCTGCTGCCAAGGGATTTCTAGGAGTGGGTGTTATTTGTAACGGTGGAGGCCAGGCCGTGTCCATACTGGGGACAAGGCAGACATGTTGCAGAGGATGCCCCAAGCTCTGAGGCTGCGGATCTATCGTCCTTGAGCATTGCGCTGGCTTCTCCCCGCCCACAGAGTTTTCTCCTGTTTTATGAGGGTTCCTTTGTTCCAGTTTTCCACTGCCCCCCCCCCTCCCCCCCGGCCTTCCTCTGTCAAACATGAGACAACAACATGGACTCATAATTCATATTGATGAACAAGGTCCTGCCTTGTCCATTCTATGCAATGCACAGATAATGAGGATGGGCGTGTGGAAAAACTCCTGATTAGGCGAGTCTGCTGTACACAATTCATTATCTTTTTGTTTGCTGTCAGCCTCCCGGCTCTGCTAGACATTTGTAATTGATTTTTTTCCACTGAGGGGCCATTGACTCGCTGGTTCATAGACAGCCCAGCAGTAAACCGTGCCAAATGCAGGCAGAGTTGGGATCGGAAACACAAGGTGTCAGAGGTTCTTGCCATAGAGGGAGTACAGAGAAGGTTCACCAGATTGATTCCTGGGATGGCAGGACTTTCATATGAAGAAAGACTGGATAGACTCGACTTATACTCGCTGGAATTTAGAAGATTGAGGGGGGATCTTATAGAAACTTACAAAATTCTTAAGGGGTTGGACAGGCTAGATGCAGGAAGATTGTTCCCAATGTTGGGGAAGTCCAGAACAAGGGGTCACGGTTTAAGGATATGGGGGAAGTCTTTTAGGACCGAGATGAGAAAGTTTTTTTTCACACAGAGAGTGGTGAATCTGTGGAATTCTCTGCCACAGAAGGTAGTTGAGGCCAGTTCATTGGCTATATTTAAGAGGGAGTTAGATGTGGCCCTTGTGGCTAAAGGGATCAGGGGGTATGGAGAGAAGGCAGGTACGGGATACTGAGTTGGATGATCAGCCATGCTCATATTGAATGGCGGTGCAGGCTCGAAGGGACGAATGGCCTACTCCTGCACCTATTTTCTATGTTTCTATGTTATGGGGAGAAGGCAGGAGAATGGGGTTAGGATGGAGAGATAGATCAGCCATGATTGAATGGTGGTGTGGACTTGATGGGCCAAATAGCCTAATTCTACTCCTATCCCTTATAAGATTCTGCATCTTCCGTTGGAACAAAGGGGAGTTTTCCCGACTTCCAATGGAGAATCGTTATCTCCTGCTCGGATCTGTAGGAATCCAGCAAGTGAGTCCAAGAACAGAAGGAGCCCAAACTTGAGATAGACACAAAATGCTGGAATAACTCAGCGGGACAGGCTGCATGCATGGGGAGTACGAGCGGGATGATGTTTTGGGTCGAGACCCTTCTTCAGACTTGGCTGTGCTCAGTAATGGCTGTCAAAAACTTACTGTACTTGAAGAAAGAGGCCGAGTATCCTCTGGTCCAGGTGAATTGACGTCACCAATTTGATGTCCCAGCCAGTTCAGTGGGGAAACAGCATTGGCCGGAGATGAGGACCACAGTGGAGATGAGGACCACAGTGGAGATGAGGACCACAGTGGAGATGAGGACCACAGTGGAGATGAGGACCACAGTGGAGATGAGGACCACAGTGGAGATGAAGACCACAGTGGAGATGAGGACCGCAGTGGAGATGAGGACCACAGTGGAGATGAGGACCGCAGTGGAGATGAGGACCGCAGTGGAGATGAGGACCACAGTGGAGATGAGGACCACAGTGGAGATGAGGACCGCAGTGGAGATGAGGACCACAGTGGAGATGAGGACCACAGTGGAGATGAGGACCACAGTGGAGATGAGGACTGCAGTGGAGTGCTAGTGTTGGTGTGTGGCAGAGGGGAGGGGGGTGGGGGGGATTGCTGAATGGGGCAAGGTGAGTGTTTTTTTCATCCAGCAGTGAGTAACGGAAACAAAAACACAACCAAAAACTTCTCGTAGTTTTCAGAAGAACATAAAGAAGTGGGAGCAGGAGCAGGAGCAGGAGCAGGAGTAGGCCACTCGGCCTCTTAAGCTTGCCCCTCCATTCAATAGTATCATGGCTCATCTGTATCAGGCCTCGACTCCTTCTTTGTGCCAGGTCCGGATAGTCCTCAATTTTCCAATCCTCTAGAGAATTGTCTCCCTCCTCTTAAACGCCTCCACTGACCCCTCCAAGTTAGAGAGCTCCAAAGATTCACCACCCTCTGCAGGAAGAGCTCTTTTTCTTTCTCAATCTTCAGATTTTCACCAGTTTTAGTTTAGTTTAGTTTAGTTTAGAGATACAGCGCGGAAACAGGCCCTTCGGCCCACCGAGTCCGTGCCGACCAGCGATCCCCCGCTCACTAACACTATCCTACACACACTAGGGACAATTTTACATTTATACCAAGCCAATTAACCTACAAACCTGCACGTCCTTGGAGTGTGGGAAGGAACAGGAGCTCCTGGAGAAAACCCACGCGGTCACGGGGAGAACGTGGAAACTCCGTTCAGACAGCACCCGCAGCCGGGATCGAACCCGGGTCTCTAGCGCTGTAAGTGCTGTAAGACAGCAACTCTACCGCTGCGCCACCGTGCCGCCCCTAAGTGTTGACCTTGTTACCTGGATGCAGTGAAGGGTGACTGCACACCACCAAGGCACAAGAAGCTTAGAAAACCCGCACAGGGCAGGGGAACACCAGCTGCAATTCAATTTCAATTACGGGACTATTTGTTTCAAGTGACCCCCTTTCTTAACAAAGGAGTTTTTATTCCACAGGCACAATTAACATAGTACTATGTAAATCAAAACTGCCAATCGTGCAGTTTGCAAGCAACGACCATCGAATGACAACATGAGCAGCTGTGTGCAGGAAGCAGGCGGGCATCCCTGGTGCCTGCCATTCCCTGAGAGACCCCAACCCTCCTGTGGACATCATGCACACCATCTTCAGTCAGCCCCAGAAGAGGTGCCGGCAGTGGACTCGAGCAGAATTAACTAAGGGGTTAATTTTAAAAAAAAAATATATATATATATATATATAAGTTCTCTTTTAACCTTTTATCTACAATTACATAGAGACAGGGAGCTCTATACCCTATATGTATTTTGAAACTGGATTTATATTTAGGTTACATTTGTTGTTAATGTAATCCTGATCCCTATGTATCAATATCACTGTTATGCGTATCATTGTTTGAAATTTAATAAAAAGATTTGAAAAGCAAAGAAAGAACCCTTGACAACCCACCGTTTGAACCCACCAACAGCCACAGCAAGCGATACCATTTAGAACGGAGATGAGGAAGAACTTTTTCAGTCAGAGAATGGTGAAGGTGTGGAATTCTCTGCCTCAGAAGGCAGTGGAGGCCAGTTCGTTGGATGCTTTCAAGAGAGAGCTGGATAGAGCTCTTAAGGATAGCGGAGTGAGGGGGTATGGGGAGGAGGCAGGAACGGGGTACTGATTGAGAGTGATCAGCCATGATCGCATTGAATGGCGGTGCTGGCTCGAAGGGCTGAATGGCCTACTCCTGCACCTATTGTCTATTGTCTATTGTCTATTGTCTATTGTCTATTGTCAACTGCTTTAATGGAAGAGTTGACATAAGAACGTAAGTGACAGGGGCAGAATGAGGCCATTCGGCTCATCAAGTCTACTCCGCCATTCAATCATGGCTGATCTATCTCTCCATCCTAACCCCATTCTCCTGCCTTCTCCTCATGACCCCTGACACGCGTGCTAACCAAGAATCTACCTATCTCTGCCATAAAAATATCTATTGACTTGGCCTCCACAGCCTCCTGTGGCAAAGAATTCCACAGATTCACCACCCACTGACAAAATATATTCTTCCACAGATTCACCACCCTCTGACAAAATAAATTCTTCCTCATTGCCTTCCTAAAGGAACGTCCTTTAATTCTGAGGCTATGACCTCTAGTCCTAGACTCTCCCAGTAGTGGAAGCATCCTCTCCACATCCACTCCATCCAAGCCTTTCACTATAAGAAAATAACTGCAGATGCTGGTACAAATCGAAGGTATTTATTCACAAAATGCTGGAGTAACTCAGCAGGTCAGGCAGCATCTCAGGAGAGAAGGAATGGGTGACGTTTCGGGTCGAGACCCTTCTTCAGACTTTCACTATTCTGTACGTTTCAATGTGATTCCCCGCTCATTCTTCTAAACTCCAGCGAATACAGGCCCAATGCCACCAAACTCTGTCTGTTCCTCAACTGTCCCACCCATGGCGGGTCACGGAACCCTGTGCCCTCAGGATGAATTGTCTATGTATCTGGGTCAAGACCATAAAACTGGTGCAATGTCACAAGGTGGCACGGTGGCGCAGCGGTAGAGTCAGAGACCCAGCTTCGATCTTGACTACGGGCGCTGTCTGTACGGAGTTTATAAGTTCTCCCCGTGGCCTGCGTGGGTTTTCTCCGGGTGTTCCGGTTTCCTCCCGCACTCCAAAGATGTGCAGGTTTGTGGGTTAATTGGCTTCTGCAAAATTGTCCCTCGTCTGTAGGATAGAACTAGCATAAGGGTGATCGCTGGTCGCCACGGACTCAGTGGGCTGAAGGGCCTGTTTCTGCGCTGTATCTCTAAACTAAACTAAACTAAACTAAACTACTGACATGGGCTTAATGTGTGGGTCAAAGCTATCACTCAGCAGGTATAAATAGTGCGATGATGTAGTCGTTACTGTTTTTATTCCTATTTTGGGATCTGGCCATTGTTGACTAATTTCTGTCCAGCACTCATTACCCTTGGGAAGGTGGTGAACACTGCCCGGCCCATCATGGATACTGACCTCCCCACCTTTGAAGACATCTATAAGAAACGCCCTCTCTAAAAGACAGCCAGGTTCATCAAGGACTCACACCACCCAGCCCACGCTCTCTTTGCACTCCTGCCATCGGGAAGAGGTCTCATCGGGGACCTGGGGTGGAAGGCATTGCACCGAGGAGTAACCATGGACGGTTCATGGACTCGCCAGTTCATGGACTCGCGCGGTTCATGGACTCGCCAGCCGCCTGCCACTTTTGCGGGCTGGAAGAGTCTGTGTTCCACGTGTACATGGAGTGTGTGAGTCTGTGTACCACGTGTACATGGAGTGTGTGAGTCTGTGTACCACGTGTACATGGAGTGTGTGAGTCTGTGTACCACGTGTACATGGAGTGTGTGAGTCTGTGTACCACGTGTACATGGAGTGTGTGAGTCTGTGTTCCACGTGTACATGGAGTGTGTGAGTCTGTGTACCACGTGTACATGGAGTGTGTGAGTCTGTGTTCCACGTGTACATGGAGTGTGTGAGTCTGTGTACCACGTGTACATGGAGTGTGTGAGTCGGTGTACCACGTGTACATGGAGTGTGTGAGTCTGTGTACCACGTGTACATGGAGTGTGTGAGTCTGTGTACCACGTGTACATGGAGTGTGTGAATCTGTGTACCACGTGTACATGGAGTGTGTGAGTCTGTGTTCCACGTGTACATGGAGTGTGTGAGTCTGTGTACCACGTGTACATGGAGTGTGTGAGTGCGTGTGCCACGTGTACATGGAGTGTGTGAGTCTGTGTACCACGTGTACATGGAGTGTGTGAGTCTGTGTTCCACATGTACATGGAGTGTGTGAGTCTGTGTACCACGTGTACATGGAGTGTGTGAGGTTGCAGCCCCTGTTCCAATATCTAAAGGGGCTGCTCCTTGCCCTTCTGGCTGCACTTCTCACCCACCATCCTCATCTTTGGACACCCTGTGCGTAGGGGAGAGGGCAGGGCCGAAGATGTCCTGGTTGGGTTGCTCCTGGGCCTGGCCAAGCTGGCCATCCACGAGTCACGGCGCCAGGCGGAAGAGGGCTTTGCCCGAGCCGGCTTCCCGCCCCTTTTCCGGGGTTACGTCCGCGCCCGGGTGGTGTTGGAGAGGAAGTACGCGCTGTCCACGGGCACCCTGGGGGGTTTACGGGACCGCTGGGCACCGCGGGGGGTTGGAGTGTATCCTGGATGGGGATTGTAATATAATTGTATAATAGTTCCAATTGGTATATTTGTTTGTATAATATTCTGGTGGTGGGTTCTGTTTTGGTTTTATTGTATTGTATATATTATTTTAATATTTGAATAAATATTTTTGATTTAACAAAAAAAAAAAAAATTTAAATCGGGAAGAGATCTCAATAGACAATAGACAATAGGTGCAGGAGTAGGCCATTCAGCCCTTCGAGCCAGCACCGCCATTCAATGCGATCATGGCTGATCACTCTCAATCAGTACCCCGTTCCTGCCTTCTCCCCATACCCCCTCACTCCGCTATCCTTAAGAGCTCTATCCAGCTCTCTCTTGAAAGCATCCAATGAACTGGCCTCCACTGCCTTCTGAGGCAGAGAATTCCACACCTTCACCACCCTCTGACTGAAAAAGTTCTTCCTCATCTCCGTTCTAAATGGCCTACCCCTTATTCTTAAACTGTGGCCCCTTGTTCTGGACTCCCCCAACATTGGGAACATGTTATCTGCCTCTAATGTGTCCAATCCCCTAATTATCTTATATGTTTCAATAAGATCCCCCCTCATCCTTCTAAATTCCAGTGTATACAAGCCCAATCGCTCCAGCCTTTCAACATACGACAGTCCCGCCATTCCGGGAATTAACCTAGTGAACCTACGCTGCACGCCCTCCATAGCAAGAATATCCTTCCTCAAATTTGGAGACCAAAACTGCACACAGTACTCCAGGTGCGGTCTCACCAGGGCCCGGTACAACTGTAGAAGGACCTCTTTGCTCCTATACTCAACTCCTCTTGTTACGAAGGCCAACATTCCATTGGCTTTCTTCACTGCCTGCTGTACCTGCATGCTTCCTTTCATTGACTGATGCACTAGGACACCCAGATCTCGTTGAACTCCCCCTCCTCCTAACTTGACACCATTCAGATAATAATCTGCCTTTCTATTCTTACTTCCAAAGTGAATAACCTCACACTTATCTACATTAAACTGCATCTGCCATGTATCCGCCCACTCACACAACCTGTCCAAGTCACCCTGCAGCCTTATTGCATCTTCCTCACAATTCACACTACCCCCCAACTTAGTATCATCTGCAAATTTGCTAATGGTACTTTTAATCCCTTCGTCTAAGTCATTAATGTATATCGTAAATAGCTGGGGTCCCAGCACCGAACCTTGCGGTACCCCACTGGTCACTGCCTGCCATACCGAAAGGGACCCATTTATCCCCACTCTTTGCTTTCTGTCTGTCAACCAATTTTCTATCCATGTCAGTACCCTACCCCCAATACCATGTACCCTAATTTTGCCCACTAATCTCCTATGTGGGACCTTGTCGAAGGCTTTCTGAAAGTCGAGGTACACCACATCCACTGACTCTCCCTTGTCAATTTTCCTAGTTACATCCTCAAAAAATTCCAGTAGATTTGTCAAGCATGATTTCCCCTTCGTAAATCCATGCTGACTCGGAATGATCCCGTTACTGCTATCCAAATGCTCAGCAATTTCGTCTTTTATAATTGACTCCAGCATCTTCCCCACCACTGATGTCAGACTAACTGGTCTATAATTACCCGTTTTCTCTCTCCCTCCTTTCTTAAAAAGTGGGATAACATTTGCTATCCTCCAATCCACAGGAACTGATCCTGAATCTATAGAACATTGAAAAATGATCTCCAATGCTTCCACTATTTCTAGAGCCACCTCCTTAAGTACTCTGGGATGCAGACCATCAGGCCCTGGGGATTTATCAGCCTTCAGTCCCATCAGTCTACCCAAAACCATTTCCTGCCTAATGTGGATTTCCTTCAGTTCCTCCATCACCCTAGGTTCTCCGGCCCCTAGAACATTTGGGAGATTGTGTGTATCTTCCTCAGTGAAGACAGATCCAAAGTAACGGTTTAACTCGTCTGCCATTTCTTTGTTCCCCATAATAAATTCCCCTGCTTCTGTCTTCAAGGGACCCACATTTGCCTTGACTATTTTTTTCCTCTTCACGTACCTAAAAAAACTTTTGCTATCCTCCTTTATATTATTGGCTAGTTTACCCTCGTACCTCATCTTTTCTCCCCGTATTGCCTTTTTAGTTAACTTTTGATGCTCTTTAAAAGAGTCCCAATCCTCTGTCTTCCCACTCTTCTTTGCTATGTTATACTTCCTCTCCTTAATTTTTATGCTGTCCCTGACTTCCCTTGTCAGCCACAGGTGTCTCTTACTCCCCTTAGAGTCTTTCCACCTCTTTGGAATAAATTGATCCTGCAACCTCTGCATTATTCCCAGGAATACCTGCCATTGCTGTTCTACCGTCTTCCCTGCTAGGGCCTCCTTCCAGTCAATTTTGGCCAGCTCCTGCCTCATGCCTCTGTAATCCCCTTTGCTATACTGTAATACTGACACTTCCGATTTTCCCTTCTGCCTTTCCATTTGCAGAGTAAAACTTATCCAACTTTCCAACAAACATCAGGCTCCTGAACACTCTGAACTCCAACTAAACTCCAAACTCCAAACTGCCAGAGTTGGGCTTTGGTTCGTTTTTATACTACATTGGATTTTTTAATTTATTGAACTATTTTTGTTTATTTGTTTATTATATCATCTTTGAGTACTGTGTTTACAAGCCTATTGTGCTGCTGCAAATAGGAATTCCATTGTTCCGGTTCAGTACATACGACCATAGAACATTCTTGACGTTTGTAAACTAGCTTCTTGTCACCAATGACACTTCGAGTCACGACAGGTGCCCTAGGGAAAGCATCCTATTGGGAAGCATCACTATTTAATAGGCCCTGCCGAAGACTACTAGGTATTGTGGAGTTGTGAATGCAGCCCAGTCCAGCGAACCAGCCTCCCCTGCACTTCACACAGCCTGGGCAAAGCAGGCAGCAGAACGAGGACCATTCTCATTCCATCTCCCCCCGCTCCTGTCAGGCAGCAGATACAAAAGCTTGGAAGCGCATACCACCAGATTCAAGAACAGCTTCCTAGTCTGAAGACAGGTCTAGACCCGAAACATCGCCTATTCCTCTTGTCCAGAGATGCTGCCTGATCTCATTGCAGATGAATTGTCCTTTGTAAATGGCCCCTTTGTGTGAAGCAAGTGGATGTGAAAGTGGGATAATATAGAACTAGAACTTAGGTGGCGCAGTGGTGGAGTTGCTGTCTGACAGCGGCAGATTTCATCCTGACTATATGGAGTTTGCACTTTCTCCCCGTGACCGTGTGGCTTTTCTCCGGGTGCTCCGGTTTCCGGCCACATTCCAAAGACATCCAGGTTTGCAGAATTAATTGGCTTCGGTAAGTTGTAAAATTCTGGATAGTGTTAGGATGGGTGATCACCGGTCGGCACGGGCTTGATGGGCTGAAGGGCCTGTTTCTGTGCTACGTCTCTGAAGTAAAAGTCTAAAGTCTCGTGTGAGGGGGTGACCGATGGTTGGTGTGGACTGGTGGGCCAAAGGATCGGTCAGTCTGAAAAGAAGGGTCTCGACCCAAAACGTCACCCATTCCATCTCTCCAGTGGTGCCGCCTGTCCCGCTGTCACTCCGGCATTTTTGTGTCTATCTCCGGCCTGTTTTCGTTGCTGTATCTCCAAACTCTCTCAACATTAGGCAGCAGGCGCGAAGAGATTTCATCGAGAGTTTCCAAAGTAACGATTCCATGACAATGAGTTTCAAGTGCATGTGCAGCTGAAGGATATTGATCACTTAAATCTATACACTAAAACTCTCGTTTGTTTGTTTGTTTGTTCCTGAACTACAGCCAAAACGGTACACGATAGCGCAACGATTTTAGGCCCACCTTACTCACCGTCGTCCCTTTGGTGCTAATGGAAGAGGTTTCATTGAAATCGGTGTTATATTTTTGAAGTTATTCACATAAAAAAATGTAAATCTATCTCCCAGGGAGGGAGTGGGGAGGGAGAGAGGGAAGGAGGGAATGGAGGGGGGTGGAGGGAGGGGGAAGGGAGGGAGGGAGGGAGGGAGGAAGGATAAGGGGGGTTGAGGGGGATGGAGTGGGGGGGAGGAGGGAGGGAGAGGGAAGGGGAGGAGGGGGAGGAGGGAGGGGGAAGGGGTAAGGGGGGAGGGGGAGGGAGGAGGGGGGGAGGAGAGAGGGGAGAGGGGAGAGGGTGCTGCACCAATGCAGGAGAGGTTTGGGCCCAACGGGTCCACTTGGTCTAGTATTAGAATAAAAAACTGGAGCAGGTACAAGATTGCCAATGTAGCAGCAGGGATATCACAGCAGTCAGGTTGAACCCAATCGAGCTCCTCAAGCAGGCAATAGCCACCACAGGGGGCACAGCTTGGAGCCTAACTGCTCCAACATCCCAGGTTCAATCCTCACCTTGTGTGCTGTCTGCGTGGAGTTTGCACGTTCTCCCTGTGACTGCATTGGTCTCCCTTGGTTACTCCTGTATCCTCCCATATCCCAAAAAATTGTGTGGTAGATTAATTATAGAGAGTGATACAGTGTGGAAACAGGCCCTTCGGCCCAACTTGCCCACACCGACCAACGTGTCCCATCTATACTAGTCCCACCTGGCTGCGTTTGGCCCATATCCCTCCAAACCTGTCCTATCCATGTACCTGTCTAACTGCTTCTTAAACATTGCGATAGTCCCCGCCTCATCTACCCCTCTGACGGCTCGTTCCATACACCCACCACCCTTTGCGTGAAAAAGTTCCTCCTCAGATTCCTATACAATCTTTCCCCTTTCACCTAAAAGGGGACCTCTGGTTGACGATTCCCCAGTTCTGGGCAAGGGACTCTGTGCGTCTATCCAGCCTATTCCTCGCATGACTGTAAGTTGCCCCTTGCATGGAGGCCAGGGATAGAAAGGATGGGTGATGTTTTCGGCTTGGGACCCTTCTTCAGACTGAAAGTAGCGCGGAGGAGGAGCAGTGAGAGAGGGTGTGTGGGACAAAACGGCTGTTTCTGTGCTACGGGGGTCTGTGACCACACAACCTGTTTCGGTGGTGTGGATTAAAGCATAACGAGTGGCCAGGGCACTGGAGACAGACACAAAAAAGCTGGAGTGGCTCAGCGGCTCGGACAGCATCTCTGGAGAGAAGGAATTGGGTGACGTTTCGGGGTCATTGTCTGCACTCGTTCTCAGCCAACAATGGCCTGCTCCCTTTATCATCGTTACCTTTTTACATATCTTTAATTCATTTGTTCCACTTCTCCCCACGTCACCGTCTACACCTCTCGTTTCCCTTTCCCCTGACTCTCGGTCTGAAGGATCCTTCCGGCACAATGCAGGGCACTGGAATTCAAGTTGGGGGAACTCCAATCCGTGGTGCTCACCCTGCTAGCTGTGTTTGCGACACAGTTTAGTGTGCCTTGCTTGAACAAGCGAGCAGGTCTGATGGGCTGAAAAGGCTCCGAATGTTGCAACAAGTGTGTGCTGGAGGCAACCTGTGGGCTAAAGGCGTGCCACGTCTCAGAAGACATTATCATATGCAGCTGCAGAAGGCATTGAGCCATTTCAGGGAAGGGAGTGGGATGGGTGGAAGTTTTCCACTCCATTGATGGCAGACCCATCACGTGATACCCTGGTGCTCAGAAAAAAAAGGCCTTGTGTCCTTGTTGATTGTGTTCATCCACTAGATTCCTTCAGCTGCCTTTTTGCAGAATGGGAGAGAGCCTGTACTGGACGGGACTGACGAGACCGACCGTTCATACTCAATGCACTGCCTGCAGCAGATAGGAAATCATTGACTGATATTTCACCATTGTACATTATAGAGGCTTGGCAGTGTGTACTGAGGAGGGCAACTTGCAATATTGTACACAGGGAGGCACCGTGATAAAAGGACCTCTTCTAAATTGTATGATTGTTTGTTTTAGTTGTAGGCTCATGCAATCAAATAGCGTAGGTAGATAGGTGCATACATATGCGTAGGTAGATAGGCGCAGTTACAGATGCACATTGGTTACACTAAGGACTTAGGTTTAAGGTGAAGGGGGAAAGGTTTAATAGGAATCCGAGGGGTAACTTTTTCACACAAAGGATGGTGGGTGTATGGAACAAGCTGCCAGAGGAGGTAGTTGAGGCTGGGACTATCCCAACGTTTAAGAAACATTTTGACTGGTACATGGATAGGACAGGTTTGGAGGGATATGGACCAAATGCAGGCAGGTGGGACTAGTGTAGCCGGGACATGTTGGCCGGTGTGGGCAAGTTGGGCCGAAGGGCCTGTTTCCTCACTGTATCACTCTAAGACTCACACAAACAGGAACGTTGCACAGATAGATCATTGCAGCTACTGGCACAGAAATACACACACACTCACACTCACATTGCACAGACACAAACATTCAGACAGATGGCCATACAGTCTACACACACACCACGCCCACCTGTGCACATACATTGTGACCAAACACTCAAATAGACACACACACACACTCCTCCAGCACACATCCTGATTACACCCTTGTACACGCACGCACGCACACACACACACACACACACACGCACACACATGCTCGTGCACACGCGCACACACATGGAGAAACAAATAATGATGCGACTTCCTTCGATGGAAGTAAGGGGAGCAACACTAGCAGTGGTTTTGGTATTTTGCTCTACGCTCACAGCAGCAGTAGCTATATAGCAGGACAAAATATCAATCCAAACGTAATGGGGCCTTGCAGAAACTAGCAGCTCTGGCTGAATTTGATCTTCATGGACTTTGGACGAATTAATTGTTAAGGGTAGCCTTGAAGATGGGTGCATAGAGTGGATTCACGACAGACTCTCGGAACAATATGTAGAGACAATCAATATGTAGAGATCGCGCCGACCAGCGGGGATCGCTGGTCGGCACGGACCCGGTGGGCTGAAGGGCCTGTTTCCTCGCTGTATCTCTAAACTAAACTAAACTAAACTAAACAAAGAACTGCAGATGCTGGTTTGTACCAAAGGTACGTCAGAGTGCTGGAGTAACCCGTCGGATCAGGCGGCATTTCTGGAGGGCAAGGAAACATATGCCAGCAAGGATCTGGCGTAGAATGAGGTAACGTTGGGGTCCATTGCAGGTGTGGGTGAGTGAGGCCCGGAGTGACGCAAGAGTCAAGGCGAGAGCCTGGTGGTGCCTGCACATCGAGCACAGTGTACACCGCGGGGCACGGAAGGAGAACTGTCGTGAGAAGCGGTGGATTGACTGTTGGTACCTGAAATCCAGGTTGGATCCAAACTGGTAGGTCTGGAACCGGAGCTGGAAGCCACAAGACACAAGATGGAGGCACAGACAAGCGCTGAGGAAGCAGACGTGGCTATGGTAGTGATCTCAGGTTAAAACATGGTGGTAAGGTCGGAGAGCGGTGGGAATCACAGAAGGGCAACAGTGGGAGAGGGTCTTGCAGAATTCCTGCCAGGGAGAGGAAGAGAACTCCATCAAAGTAGGGCATACCTTGAGCAGATTTTACAGCGGAGCTGACAAAATATAGAAGCAAAGAAATGCTGATGCTGTTTTATACCAAAGATAGACCTGGCGTAACACAGTGGGTCAGGCATGATCTCTGGACACCCACTGAGTCACGCCACCACTTTGTGGGCAGAAAGCAAAGAGTGGGGATAAATGGGTCCCTTTCGGAATGGCAGGCAGTGACCAGTGGGGTACCGCAAGGTTCGGTGCTGGGACCCCAGCTATTTACGATATACATTAATGACTTAGATGAAGGGATTAAAAGTACCATTAGCAAATTTGCAGATGATACTAAGCTGGGGGGTAGTGTGAATTGTGAGGAAGATGCAATAAGGCTGCAGGGTGACTTGGACAGGTTGTGTGAGTGGGCGGATACATGGCAGATGCAGTTTAATGTAGATAAGTGTGAGGTTATTCACTTTGGAAGTAAGAATAGAAAGGCAGATTATTATCTGAATGGTGTCAAGTTAGGAGGAGGGGGAGTTCAACGAGATCTGGGTGTCCTAGTGCATCAGTCAATGAAAGGAAGCATGCAGGTACAGCAGGCAGTGAAGAAAGCCAATGGAATGTTGGTCTTCATAACAAGAGGAGTTGAGTATAGGAGCAAAGAGGTCCTTCTACAGTTGTACCGGGCCCTGGTGAGACCGCACCTGGAGTACTGTGTGCAGTTTTGGTCTCCAAATTTGAGGAAGGATATTCTTGCTATGGAGGGCGTGCAGCGTAGGTTCACTAGGTTAATTCCCGGAATGGCGGGACTGTCGTATGTTGAAAGGCTGGAGCGATTGGGCTTGTATACACTGGAATTTAGAAGGATGAGGGGGGATCTTATTGAAACATATAAGATAATTAGGGGATTGGACACATTAGAGGCAGGAAACATGTTCCCAATGTTGGGGGAGTCCAGAACAAGGGGCCACAGTTTAAGAATAAGGGGTAGGCCATTTAGAACGGAGATGAGGAAGAACTTTTTCAGTCAGAGAGTGGTGAAGGTGTGGAATTCTCTGCCTCAGAAGGCAGTGGAGGCCAGTTCGTTGGATGCTTTCAAGAGAGAGCTGGATAGAGCTCTTAAGGATAACGGAGTGAGGGGGTATGGGGAGAAGACAGGAACGGGGTACTGATTGAGAGTGATCAGCCATGATCGCATTGAATGGCGGTGCTGGCTCGAAGGGCTGAATGGCCTACTCCTGCACCTATTGCCTATTGTCTATTGTCTATTGTCTCAGAGCAATATGCTGTGGGACCAACCAGAGAACTGGCTATATTAAATGTGGCCCTTTGTAAAGAGACAGTGTCTCATCTGGGGAAGAGTGATCATAACATGGGCCTCTGTCATGGGCCTCCTCCAGTGCCATAGTGAGGCCCACCGGAAATTGGAGGAACAGCACCTCATATTTCGCCTGGGCAGTTTGCAGCCCAGCGGTATGAACATTGACTTCTCCAACTTTAGATAGTTCCTCTGTCCCTCTCTTCCCCTCCTCCTTCCCAGATCTCCCTCTATCTTCCTGTCTCCACCTATATCCTTCCTTTGTCCCGCCCCCCTGACATCAGTCTGAAGAAGGGTCTCGACCCGAAACGTCGCCCATTCCTTCTCTCCCGAGATGCTGCCTGACCTGCTGAGTTACTCCAGCATTTTGTGAATAAATACCTTTGATTTGTACCAGCATCTGCAGTTATTTTCTTATAACATGATGGGACTTCACATTCTGTTTGTGAGCGAGGAATTTATGACTGAATTCAGTTTTAAATCTAAATCTAAATCTGTGGGCGGCCACGGTGACGCAGCGGTAGAGTTATTGCCTGACAGAGCATGCAGCACCAGAGACCCGGGTTCGATCCCGACTACGGGCGCTGTCTGGACGGAGTTTGTACGTTCTCCCCGTGACCGCGTGGGTTTTCTCCGAGATCTTGGATTTCCTCCCACACTTCAAAGACGTACAGGTTTGTAAGTTAACTGGCTTGGTGTATGTGTAAATTGTCCCTAGTGTGTGTAGGATAGTGTTAGTGTGCGGGGATCGCTGGTCGGTTACGGACTCGGTGGGCCGAAGGGCCTGTTTCCACGCTGTATCCATAAACTAAACTAGCAGATTAGATAGATTCATAGTATTGTGTTAATTTGTAGATTAGATTAGTCGACACTTAAACCAGTATTTCAGAATTCTCAACAAAGGTGCAAAATAAAGAGTCCAAAAGCGATGATCATTCTGTGGCCAACTAAAGCATAAGATTGGGGGGAAAAAACGTAAAATGTTGTGAATATTAGTGCTATGCCAGAAAGTTAGGAACATTTTAAAAACCAGCAAAATATGACTAAAAAGATAATAAGGGGAAATAAATTATATTATGAGAATATTAAAAAAAGGTGCAAAAATAGATGGCCAAAGTAAACAATAATAGAAAATGCTGGCAGGTCAACAACCTGAAACATTAGCTCAGTCCTTCTCCCTCCCCTGACGCTGCCTGACCTGCTGAGTAGTTCCAGCATTTCCCATTTTTATTTCAGACATCTGCAGTTGGTTTCTTATTCTGGCAGCTGCAGTGTTTGTCCTTTATTAATTCTCCATTTTCATTTTCTAGCGGGAATAAAAGGGAAGGAAAGGCAGGGGCTTGGAACAAACGTGTTGTAACTTTTGATTTCATGGTGGGAGTCAGCAAAAGCATCCCAATAATGCACGAAGATTAAAAGACGCTGACGTCCAAACGTTTGTCGATTGCTCTGGAGCTGATACCTTTGGGACATGAGAAGACATGACAATGCGCGGCACGGTGGCGCAGCGGTAGAGTTGCTGCCTTACTGCAAATGCAGCGCCGGAGACCCAGGTTCGATCCCGACTACGGGCGCTGTACTGTACGGAGTTTGTACGTTCTCCCCGTGACCTGTGTGGGTTTTCTCCGAGATCTTCGGTTTCCTCCCACACTCCAAAGACGTGCAGGTTTGTAGGTTAATTGACTGGGCAAATGTAAAAATTGGGTGTAGGATAGTGTTAGTGTGCGGGGATCGCTGGGCGGCACAGACCCGGTGGGCCGAAGGGCCTGTTTCTGCGCTGTATCTCTAAATCTAAATCTAAAAAGAGGTGGCTCCAGAGAGAGTGAAAATTCAGCAAAAGATTCCAACAGAATATTTATAGTTTATATAGTGATACTGCATCTCTATAAATGGAGGGCATTGAAATGGACCCTTCTCCAAACCTTCATTTTATATTTTCCCCACTTTTTCATCGGCTTCCGCCCAGATTCTACCACTCACAAGTACACCATGAACAATGTTATAGTGGCCAATTAACCAACAGGCCATTGCGGTGGGCACGGGGGTCAGGGGTTACGGGGAGAAGGCAGGAGAATAGGGTGAAGAGGGAAGGATAGGCCAGCCATGATTGAACGGTGGAGTAGGCTTGATGGGCTGAATGGCCTCATTCTACTCCTGGAATTTATGAACTTATGTGGGAGTAAACCGGAGCACACGGAAAGATTCCGTACAATCACTGGGAAAACATTGCAAACTCCACAAGATGGTACCCAAGTCACTGGGCCTGTGAGGCAGTGGCTATACCTGCTGCATCACTGCCCTGCCCACTATTCAAGAACAGAGCAGGACAGAAGGCAGGAAATGAGTTACCCCTGACATCTATCGTAGCATCATACAGTACAGAAACAGGCCCTTCGGCCCAACTCGCCCATGCTGAGCAAAATGCTCCATCTAGGCTACTCGCATTTGGCTGAATTTGGCCCACTTCCCTCTCAACCTATTCCTCGTTCCCCTTCATTCCCCTACCCTGGGCAAAGGAGTCTGCGCATTAACGGTATCTATTCCCCTCGTGATGTTATACAGCTCTGTATGATTACCCCCCTCAGCCTCCTCCACTCCAAGGAATAAAGGAGGAGCCTTGCTACAAAGCTTGCCCAACCTCTCCCTTTAACTCAAGCCCTTTTGAGTCCTGGCAACAACCTCGTAAATCCTCTTCGTCCCCTTTCCAGATGAATGGCATCTTTCTGGTGGCGGGGTGTCCGAGACTGAACACAATACTCCACATGCGGCCTTAGCAACGTCGTGTACAAATGCAACACAACATCCCGACTTCCACGTAGAAACAAGGAGCTGCTCGTTTATACCAAAGATATACGCGGAGTGCCGGAGTAAATCAGCGGCACAGGTAGCACCTCTGGAGAAAAAAGGATGGTTGACGTTTCGGGTTGGAACCCTTCCTTAGACTTCTGACCTGCTGAGTTACTCCAGCACTTTGTGCCTCTCCTAACCTATTCCCGATTCCTTGACTGATGAATTTCAGCAGGCCAAGATCATTTTTCACCACCCTATCTACGTACGATTCAACTTTAATGGATCCACATACTTGTACTCCTAGGTCCCCCTGCTCTATAACATTCCCCAGGGCCCCACTGTTCAGTGTGAAGGTTCTGTCCTGGTTTGACCTCCAAAATGCAACACCTCACACTTATCTGCATCAAACTCTATCAGCCGTTCCTCAGCCCACTTACCCGTCTAAAAAAGGTCCAGCTGCAGCTTTTGATAACCATTTTCGCTGTTTGCATCACCACCTATTCTCGTGTCTGTGTCTGCAGACCTACTAATCATGCCTTGTACATTCTCATCCAAATCGTTGATATAAACTACAAACAGCAAGGTGCCCAGCACTGATCCCCGAGGCACACTATTACACTATTAGTGAGAGGCTTCTGGTCCGAAAAACAACCTTCCACCATCACCCTCTGCTTCTTACCACAAAGCCAATTCTGTATCCCTGGATCCCATGCGATCTAACCTTCCAGAGCAGCCTACCACATTGAACCCTATCAAAGACCTTGCTGAGGTCCAAATAGACTATGTTCATGGCCCTGCCCTCATCAACCTCTTTGGTTATTTCTTCTAAAAAAACTCAATAAAATTCATGAGACACAATCTCCAAAGCACAAAACTACCTCTAAACTACCCTGTGTTTCCAAATGCAGGTCTACCTTATCCCTCTGAATCCTCTTTAGTAGCTTTCCTACTACACTTGTCAGGCCTACTAGTTTATATTTCCGTTTTTCTTTGCAGTCCTTCTTAAATAGAGACCGTAAGACATATGAGCAGAATTAAGCTGTTCGGTCCAACGAGTCTTCTCGTGTCGATCGACACAAAATGCTGGAGTACCTCAGTTGGATAGGAAGCATCATTGGAGAGAAGGAATGGGTGACATTTCGGGTGGCAAAATCAACCTCAGAGATTAATCTCTGCTTTACAAATAGATGTGACTCTTCTGTGTCTCTTCGTTCTGCTCTCACTCCCCCTTACCCAAGACGGAAAAAGATGGACTTCCGTAGAGCCCACTCCCTCCACAACTCCTTGGTTCACTCATCCCTTCCCACACAAACCACCCCCTCCCCAGGTACAATCCGCTCGGACTGCCGAGGCCGACAGGATCTCCCAGTTGCTAACCATTTTAACTCCCCATTCCCATTCCCGTACTGGCCTTCCTGTCCTGGGCCTTCCCCGTTGACAGAGTGAGACCACACATTAAACTGGAGGAGCAGCACCTCATATTCTGTACAGGTAGCTTAAACCTAACAGTAGGAACATTGAATTCTTCAATGTCAGGTAACTGACATCAAATCCTTCCCCCCTCACCTCCTTCCCCCCCCTGGAGGAGCATCCATTTCTCCTCTCCCCTTCCAATGATAGTGCTTCCTCTGGTTTCAATATCTTCTCCCACCTTCTCCTCCCCCCTTATCTCACACCTTTAGCCTCCTTGGGCCTATGTCCAACCATTTGCCTACCATAAACCCTCGCACCTGTATCCACCTACAAAGTGCCAGGCTTCGTCCTGCTCCTTCTCCTCCCTTCCAGCATTCCCCCCACCTCCTCAACCACAATCAGTCCACCGACCCAAAACGTCACCTATCCACGTCATTCTGTCTGACCCACTGAGTTACTACAGCATTTTGTGTCTTTTTTTGTCAGAATGAAAATATTGGAATTCATCATGAAGGGGGTAACAATTTACATTTATAAAACCACTAGACCAGGTGTACCCGTTGGGCCCAAACCTCTCCTGCATTGGTGCACCACCCTCCCCTCCCCCCCTCCCCTGTCTCCTCAACCCCCCCTCCCCTCTCCCTTCTCCCCACTCCCCCCTTCCCTCCCTCCTCCCCTCCCCCTCCCCTCCTTTTAGACTTTAAAATGTGAATAACTTTAAAAATATAAGACCGATTTCAATAAAACTACTTGCATTATCACTAAAGTGACAATGGTGAGTAAGGTGGGACTAAAATTGTCGCGCTATCGTGTAGCGTTTTGGCTGAAGTTCAGTCACAAACAAGATAACGAACGAGAGTTTTAGTATATAGATTAGGTGATCAAGTAGTCCCAACATGGTCGAATATAAGGGAAATCAAGTTTGATACTATTAGAGTTCGTTAAGGTGTGTGGTAGCAGAGTGGATAAAGTGGAATCTGTACATGTAGTGTGTTTGGATTTCCTAGGGGGTGTTTTACAAGGTCATTTTCAGATTGCCACAGAGATCAGTGCTATGATCTCAACCACTTGAAGGACAAGAGGGTATGTGGCCAAATGCACTAATTCACTGGCAATACAAAGATAGGCAGAAAAATATGTTTTGTTGTGAACTTGAAAGAATCTTCACAAGGATATGAAAAAGTTAAATGAGTGGGCGGGAAATTGCTAATAATGGTGGAGATGTGGAGTTGTTCACTTTGTTGGGAAGAGTAGGAAATATATCTTTACAATCTGAAAATCTGAAAACTCAAAACGTTGCTTACCCGTTCCCTCCATAGATGCTGCCTGACTCGGTGAGTTTTTGAGTTTTGCTGGGGGTGGTTTGTTGCATGAGGAGGAATAAAGTGCCTATCCCACTTTAGGCGATTTTAAGACGACTGCCGGTGACTAGGCTGTCGCCGACAGTTCGCCGGGGTATCGCGGGCATGATCGTGAGGAGTCTTCCAAGAATCGTAGTGGATCTCGGCGCGTCGTTGAGAAATCAACCGGAATGAAATTTCTCGGCGACAGCTGGCTTGTCGCCAGGTATCGTTGCTTATTGCGGGCGCTGTCACATGCAGAACCAGAGGTCATAGCCTCAGAATTAAAGGACGTTCCTTTAGGACATGACATGAGGAGGAATTTCTTTAGCCAGAGGGTGGTGAATCGGTAGGATTCTTTGTCACAGAAGGCTGTGGAGGCCAAGTCAATGGATATTTCAAAGTCAGAGATAGATTCTTGATTAGTAAGGGTGTCAGGGGTTATGGGGAGAAGGCAGGAGAATGGGGTTAGGATGGAGAGATAGACCAGCCATGATTGAATGGCGGGGTAGACTTGTTGGGCCGAATGGCCTGATTCTGCTCCGATCACTTCTGAGCTTGTGATGTCTGCCACGTTCCCGCACAGCCTCTGGCTTCACCGGGCTTGTGATGTAAACAGGCCCCGCTCCATCTCCACCCAACAGGCTGCCCAGATCCTTTACAGGTGAGTGTGCAATGAGGCACCTGACAGGCACGTCTTGCCAAGGCATGATCTCAGAATGCAAAATGTGACCTCTATTGTTGTGGACGAGGGACACCAGGAATGGCAGTATAATCTCAGGGCCAACGCCAGAGAACACTGGACTAATGAACCGGAGCCAAGGCCACCTACTCCACCACAGCAGCCAAGCACTTACTTCATCTCAATCACGAGAATGAGTGGGTTGACATTATGACAGACGTTTGTTGGCACTGGGCCTGCACTCGCTGGAGTTTAGAAGAATGAGGGGGGACCTCGTTGAAACGTACAGAATAGTGGAAGGCTTGGATAGAGTGGATGTGGAGAGGATGTTTCCACTAGTGGGAGACTTGATGGGCCGAATGGTCTCGTTCTACTATCAGTTATGATCTTATGATATCCATGTCCCTGACTAAATATTTAGTTTAGTTTACTTTAGCGTGGAAACAGGCCCTTCGGCCCACCGGGTCCGCTCTGACCAGCGATCCCCGCACACTAACACACACTTACACACACTAGGGACAATTTACAGATATACCAAGCCAATTAATCTACAAACCTTTCCGAGTAAACCGGATCACCTGGAGAAAACCCACGCAGGTCACGGGGAGAACGTACAAACTCCGTACAGACAGCTCCCAGAGTCAGAATCTAAAACCCGGGGCTCCGGCGCTGTAAGGCAGCAACTCTACCACTGCGCCACCATGCCACCCTTGTGCTCACCAACTTAGCATGAGCCACATTGTAGAGGGTATCATGGGGACAGAGGCTGGCGCGTTGCCACTGGCAGGGAGAATGGTTATCTCGTACGCCAGCTCCCAGAGGCAAGGTTGCACACCAGGTTGAACTTGGGAAAGCAGGGTGGAGCATATTCCCCAACAGGGCATCCGAGGAGATGGCTGAAGTGTTGTAGTTCCTTAAATATTTGTCCTGGACCAAACACAACATTGCTCCCTCCAAGAAATCACACCAAACACCTTTACTCCCCCAGAGGGCTAAAGGGCCTGTCCCACTTAGACGATATCTTTGGCGACTGCCGGCGACTGTCAAAGTCGTAGCAGATCGCCGAAATTTCTTTTACCCGTCGACAACGACCACGACAATGCCGAGTCAGGTCGAGATTACACCGTCTTCGGAAACATCGCGAAATTCCCACGATGTCAATGCTTCTCCGGCGTCCTAATTTTCACTGAAATCACTGACGTCGGTAAGTTCTTGAGAGTTTTGAACTATAACCTCTTGTATGGGTTACTTAAAAACCAAGCTTCACTGTAACAAGGTTTGAACTGGATTTACTTCCAGTTTACTAATAGCTGTATTAAAAAAAAAAATCTTTTTAAGTGGTTAAGTGGATTTTTGTAAAAAGTGTGTGGGCTTTCTTTGAAAATGTACGGGAGATGCATATCTGGTTTCTGGGTTGCATATCTGGGTTGGGAGCCCACTTTAAATGTAATGGCTGATGGCCATAAACATCGCGTAAATTCCCACGCTTACCTGACCGTCAAACCATCGCCTCCAATCTACCTGTCAAATGTCCTGACGGTAAATAAATTGGTTAAACACAAGTATTTCATGGTATCTTCAAATGACTTTACTTATTTTAATATTATGTGCTTCTAAATGCATCTACGAGATCCTAGCAAACCTGGGGACAGCGTTAGACAGCGCCCGCAATAAGCAACGATACCTGGCGACAAGCCAGCTGTCGCCGAGAAATTTCACTCCGGATGATTTCTCAGCGACGCGCCGAGATCCACTACGATTCTTTGGAAGACTCCTCACGATCATACCCACGACACCCCGGCGAACTGACGGCGACAGCCTAGTCACCGGCAGTCGCCTTAAAATCGCCTAAAGTGGGACAGGCCCTTAAGGAAACCTGGCATGTCACAAGTGACCCATTATCTCAATAGCCAATTTGAATGAATGTCTGGAATTCTGTGCCCCAGAACTGTGTTGTGGAGGCTGGCTCATTAGAATAAATCCATAGAAACATAGAAATATAGAAATAGGTGGAGTGGCCAGCACCACCATTCGATATGATCATGGCTGATCATCCAAAATCGGTACCCCGTTCCGGCCTTTTCCCCATATCCCTTGATTCCGTTAGCCCTAAGAGCTAAATCTGACCCTTTCTTGATACATCCAGTGAATTGGCCTCCACTGCCTTCTGTGGCAGAGAATTCCACAGATTCACAACCCTCTGGGTGAAAACGTTTTTGCTCATCTCAGTCTTAAATGGCCGACACCTTATTCTTAAAATCCTTCAAGTGGAGGTTGGTAAAAGGTTGAAAGGTCAGAACCATTGACGGCAGACACAAAATGCTGGTGTAACTCAGCGGGTCAGGCAGCGTCCCTGGAGAACATGGATTGCTGCAATTTCAAGATAAGATGGATCGTCACGGTATTTTTCCATGATAGGGGAGCCTAAAATTAGAGGGTGTAGATTTAAGATGATAGAAGGGTGGAGAGCTTGTGGTACAAGCTGCCAGAGGAAGTATTAGAGGCATAAGGTCCTAAGGTCATGTGAAAGGAGCAGAATTAGGCCATTCGGCCCATCAGGTATACTCCGCCATTCAATCTATCTCTCCCACCTAACCTTATTCTCCTGCCTTCTCCCCATAACCTCTGACAGCGCTACTAATCAGGCAGGTACAATTAAAATATTTTAAATACATTTGGACAGGTACATGATAGGAAAAGATGAGAGGGATAATAGGCCAAATGGAACTAGCTTGGATAAACATATTGTGTTGGAAGGAACTGCAGATGCTGGTTTAAAACGAAGATAGACACAAAATGCTGGAGCAACTCAGCGGGACAGGCAGCATCTCTGGAGAGAAGGAATGGGTGACGTTTCAGGTCGAGAAGAAGGGTCTTTCGGGAAGAAGGGTCTCGACCCGAAACGTCACCAAGTCAAGTCAAAGTCAAGTTTATTTGACAAGATGCGCAGTGAAATGAAAGTGGCCACGCCTGCGGATTGTGCTAAACTACAAAACAGAATAGAAAAAAAAAATTTTAACACAAAAAATAAATTAATACAGTAAATTAAATTAGTCCCTGATGGCCTGTGGGAAGAAACTCCGTCTCATCCTCTCCGTTTTCACAGCGTGACAGCGGAGGCGTTTGCCTGACCGTAGCATCTGGAACAGTCCGTTACTGGGGTAGCAGGGGTCCCTCATGATCTTACTTGCTCTGGATCTGCACCTCCTGATGTATAGGTCCTGCAGGGGGGCGAGTGTAGTTCCCATGGTGCGTTCTACCGAACGCACTACTCTCTGCAGGGCCATCCTGTCCTGGGCAGAGCTGTTCCCAAACCAGACTGTGATGTTGCCGGACAAGATGCTCTCTACAGCCCCAGAGTAGAAGCATTGAAGGATCCTCAGAGACACTCTGAATTTTCTCAACTGTCTGAGGTGGTAAAGGCGCTGCTTTGCCTTACTCACCATTCCTTCTCTCCAGAGATACTGCCTGTCCCGCTGAGTTACTCCAGTGTTTTTGCGTCTGGATAAGCATCTTGGTTGGCATGAACGAGTTGGGCCGAAGGGCCTGTTTCCGTGCCGTAGGACTCTGCAATACCACACATGCAGGCTAAAGGGGCCGAATGGCCTACTCCTGGTCATGTTTTCTAATTTCAATGTTTCCAGGTAAGAAATCGCAGCCTCGGCAAAGGTCAATTAGGGATTAGCAGTAAGTGCCAACCAGTCCTGCACCCCCTGAATAGATTTCAAGAGAACAATTGATATGCTTGTAGTTTAAAGGAAGTTGACGCGGTAGATGCAGAAAACAAGTTTGTCTTGTTCTTCAGAAACAATGGGAACCTGCCTGGCACCACTCCAGAATCCAACTTATAGTTATGACAGGTTATGATAGATTGGTGCATTTGGTAAACAAGACATATGATATCCTTGTCTTCATGGGTCAGGGCATTGAGTACAAGAGTCAGGAAGTCACGTTGCAGCTTTATAAAACTTTGGTTAGGCTACATTTGGTGTACTGTCTGCAGTTCCGGTTGTCCCATTACACGAAGGATGTGCAGGCTTTGGAGACGGTGAGAGAAGAGGTTTACCAGGATGCTGCCTGGACTGGAGGGCATTAACTCCAGGATTGGAGGGCGGTCACGGTGGCGCAGCGGTAGAGTTGCTGCCTTACGGCGAATGCAGCGCCGGAGACCCGGGTTCAATCCCGACTACGGGTGCTGTACTGTACGGAGTTTATACGTTCTCCCCGTGACCTGCGTGGGTTTTCTCCGAGATCCTCGGTTTCCTCCCACACTCCAAAGACGTGCAGGTTTGTAGGTTAATTGGCTTGGTGTGTGTAGGATAGTGTTAGTGTGCGGGGATCGCTGGTGGGCACGGACCCGGTGGGCTGAAGGGCCTGCATCTGCGCTGTGTCTCTAAACTAAACTATGAGGCGAGGATAGACAAACTTGGATTGTTCTCTCTGGAGCATCGGAAGCTGAGGAGAGACTCGGTAAAGTCTATAAAATAGACAATAGGTGCAGGAGGAGGCCATTCGGCCCTTCGAGCCAGCACCGCCATTCAATGTGATCATGGCTGATCATTCTCAATCAGTATCCCGTTCCTGCCTTCTCCCCATACCCCCTGACTCCGCTATCCTTAAGAGCTCTATCTAGCTCTCTCTTAAATGCATTCGGAGAATTGGCCTCCACTGCCTTCTGAGGCAGTGAATTCCAAATGATGAGAGGCTTAGATAGGGTAGACAGTTAGAATATTTTTCAGAGGATGGAAATGTCAAGGACTTGAGGGCAGAGCTTTCTGGTCAGAGGGGGAAGGTTTAAAGGTGATGTGTGATGCATATTTTTTCCACTTGAGCGGTGGGCGACTAAAATGTGCTTCCAGGGTGGTAGTGGTGGAGGCAAGTACGATAGTCACACTGTAGAAGCATTTAGATCCCCCCACCCCCCAATAGTTTTTGTATTACTCTACGTGCCTTTGTAAATCGCCCCACGGGGACAAATAATGTGGTTTTGAACTTTGAACTTTGAACTTTGAACTTTGAACTAGATAGGCACATGAACACGCAGGGAATGGAAGGATGTGGGTCACATGCAGGCGGAGGAGATTAGTTTATCTTGGCATCATGTTTGGCACAGACAATGTAGGCCGAAAAGCCTGTTGCTGTGCTAGTCTGCTCTATGTTTCCTTCTGTGTTCTACGTTCTGTTCTATGTTCTATGGTCGGCCCGTTTCCGCGCTGTATCTCTAAACTAAACTAAACTAAATCACCCCCCCGGTTGTGAAGAGGGGATATTCAGGAAAGCGTTGAAAACCTCATGGCCATGTTTTGGGAAGACACAGCACGGAGACGGATAACATTGGAAGGAGCACATCACCTCACAAGCTAGCCTCCCATACTGGTACCCTCATTGACATCATCGGCCTCCTCACCACCCACTAAACCCCGGTGGAAAGATGTCATTCCGAAAGCCCCAGGAATTGCCGAAGGCGTCCTTCTGATCAATGAAGCCAGAATAGGAAAGAACAATAAAATTAGATGTTGGTCGACGGTGGAATGATATGGAGATATGTCTTACAGTTGCCCACTGCAAAGAGAACAAACTTGGGAATCATGGGCAGGAAAATAACTGCAGATGCTGGCTCAAATCGAAGGTATCACAGAATGCTGGAGTAACTCAGCGGGTCAGGCAGCATCTCAGGAGAAAAGGAATGGGTGACGTTTCGGGTCGATTTTTTAAAAAGATTTTAATTTTCTTTTAGATTTTAGAGATACAGCGCGGAAGCAGTCCCTTCGGCCCACCGAGTCCGCATCGCCCAGCGATCCCCGCATATTAACACTATCCTACACACACTAGGGACAATTTTTACATTTACCCAGTCAATTAACCCACATACATATCATCATATCATATATATACAGCCGGAAACAGGCCTTTTCGGCCCTCCAAGTCCGTGCCGCCCAGTGATCCCCGTACATTAACACTATCCTACACCCACTAGGGACAATTTTTACATTTACCCAGCCAATTAACCTACATACCTGTACGTCTTTGGAGTGTGGGGGGAAACCGAAGATCTCGGAGAAAACCCACGCAGGTCACGGGGAGAACGTACAAACTCCGTACAGACGGCGCCCGTAGTCAGGATCGAACCTGAGTCTCCGGCGCTGCATTCGCTGTAAGGCAGCAACTCTACCGCTGCGCCACCGTGCCGCTGTTCGGACAGAAGAAGGGTCTTGACCCGAAACGTCACCCATTCCTTCTCCCCTGAGATGCTGCCTGACCCGCTGAGTTACTCCAGCATTCTGTGATACCTAAGAATGATGGATTTTCATTACATGAGATTATCAAGGCATTCAGATGGTGTTAAAAAACAGATGTACCTTGATCCAAGGGAATGGTGGAGCAGGTATTAGGGGTAAATAAATGGCTTCCATATTTAACGTTTTAAGATCCTCTCTCTATCAGCTTCCACCATTTGGAGCTGCAAATCCCTCACACTTTGTATTAACAAGTTCACACAACATATTGCCCACTCATCATGGACTGCCATAATCTCTATAATTCTCTATCTGTATAATTAGTGGCTCAACCACATGCTCTCACCCCATGCCTTACGCACATTGTACTCAGTATGTTCTCCTCTGGCACCTTCTGGCACATCCAGAGACTCAGTCACGGGACAGCCGATGAAAAAGGTTCTGATTTAATTCCTAGTCTGAGATCTAGCTCAGTGAAATGCACCATTAGAGTTACAGAGTCTTTGCGGAAAAAAAGCCCTTCAGCACAACTTTTTGTTGAGAGATACAGTGCGGAAACTGGCCCTTCGGCCCACCAAGTCCGTGCCAACCAGCGATCCCCACATATTGACACTATCTTACACACATTAGGGACAATTTACACTTATACCAAGCCAAAGGTATTTATTTCACAAAATGCTGGAGTAACTCAGCAGGTCAGGCAGCATCTCAGGAGAGAAGGAATGGGTGACGTTTCGGGTCGAGACCCTCCTCTCTTATACCAATCCAAATAACCTACAAACCTGGAGTGTGGGAGGAAACCGAAGATCTTGGAGAAAGCCCACGCAATCACGGGGAGAACGTACAAACTCCGTACAGACAGCACCCGTGGTCAGGATCGAACCCGGGTCTCCGGTGCTGCAAGTGCTGTAAGGCAGCAACTCTACCGCTGCATCAGCGTGCCGCCCAACTTGCCCACACCGGCCAACATGTCCCATCTACACTTGTCCCACCTGCCTGCGTTTGGCCCATCTCCCGCTAAACCTGTTCTATCCATGTATCTCTACAAATGTTTCTTAAATGTCGTGATAGTACCTGCCTCAACTACCTCCTCTGGCAGCTCATTCCATATCCCCACCACCCTATGTGTGAAAATGTTACCCCACAGGTTCCTATTTAATCTCCCCCCCCGCACCTTAGACTTAAGTCCTATGGTACTCGATTCACCTACTCTGGGCAAGAGACTCTGCGTCTCTATTCCTCTCATGATTTTGGACATTTCCTCACGATTAGTCCAGGTGTCAAGATCGCTATCCAGCAGTTTAACCATTGCACCATCTCATTGTTGTGTGAGCATGGGGAGCAGATGGTGAGGTGTGACTAGGGTTGCCAACTGAACCGTATTAGCCAGGACATCCCGTATATTGGGCTAAATTGGTTTGTCCTGTACAGGACTGCCCTTGTCCCGTATTAGGCCCGGGTGGCACTGTAGGCCCGGACACTGTAGGCCCGGACACTGTAGGCCCGGACACTGTAGGCCCGGACACTGTAGGCCCGGACACTGTAGGCCCGGACACTGTAGGCCCGGACACTGTAGGCCCGGACACTGTAGGCCCGGACACTGTAGGCCTGGACACTGTAGGCCCGGGACCCGCTGCAGGCCCGGACAATGGAGCAGGGCCGTTTTTACAGCATTATGGGCCCCCGGGCAAATCAGTGTACTGGGGCCCCTACCGTTACTCTCCCCCACCCCCGTTTCCCTACCAGCCCCCCCCTGTCGTGCCAGCGAAAAGCACTTACCCGAAAAGCACTTAGCGATGGATTTAGGGTGCTACATTGTTGCGAAAAGCACTTACAGATCGCTGTGAGAAGCACTTAGGGATGGAAAATGTTGCGAAAAAAGCACTTATTGAACCTACATTTTTAAAGTAGTATTTATTTATTGCAAGTCACTTAACATACACAGATCAGCATGGGGCCCCTATGCTCGTGGGGCCCCGGGCAAGTGCCCATCAGGCCCATGCGTTAAGACGGCCCTGCAATGGAGGCCCGGAGGTCCGAGCACCGCCTAACGGAGGTTGCATAGCAACCCGCCTCCTGGCCCGGGCGGCGGCCATTGGTGGAGGGGGAGCACGTGGCCGCTGGCTGGGTGAGGTCACGTGGGGTGCGGGGCGGTGGTCACCTTTTGTCCCTTATTTGGGAGTGAGAAAGTTGGCAACCCTAGGTGTGACTAAGGTTATGTGAAGGCCCAGCACTATTATCATATCATATCATATATATACAGCCGGAAACAGGCCTTTTCGGCCCACCAAGCCCGTGCCGCCCAGCGATCCCCGTACATTAACACTATCCTACACCCACTAGGGACAATTTTTACATTTACATTTACCCAGCCAATTAACCTACGTACCTGTACGTCTTTGGAGTGTGGGAGGAAACCGAAGATCTCGGAGAAAACCCACGCAGGTCACGGGGAGAACGTACAAACTCCTTACAGTGCAGCACCCGTAGTCAGGATCGAACCTGAGTCTCCGGCGCTGCATTCGCTGTAAAGCAGCAACTCTACCGCTGCGCTACCGTGCCGTGGTATCCCAGGCAAAGGAGCCCGGTTACACTGCTGCGGTTGCTACCGCTGGTGGAGGTGGCACAGGGTCAAACAGGCAGATGTGCAGCAACAGATGTTCGTGCCTCCACGCCTAGCCCTCCGAGCTGATAATGGGCTGCTTTCTCTAATCTCTCAGGGCCAGGTTGTGAGAGAAACGTTTCAGATCTTAGAATCTTTAACGCACATGCACGACAATTTGACGACTTTGTACTCTCCAAAAGCTGTGAAATGTTGCTGTCTAGAAGCATAAAGCTGGAGGGTCTGAAGAAGGGTGTCGACCTGAAACGCCACCCATTCCTTCTCTCCAGAGACGCTGCCCGTCCCGCTGAGTTACTCCAGCATTTTGTGTCTGTCTTCTGAACCACTATCTACCTCATTGGTGACCCTCGGACTGTCTTTGACCGGACTTTGCTGGCTCTACCTTGCACTAAACGTCATTCCCTTGTCATGTATCTGTACACTGTAAATGGCTCGATTGTAATCATGTTTTGTCTTTCCGCTGGCTGGTTAGCACGCAACAAAAGCTTTACACTGTGCCTCGGTACACGTGGCAATAAACTAAGACTGAATTGAACTGGACTGGAACTGAACAGTAGTGATGATTTGAAGGTATGGTCTGGATGGTAGGGACCCCTGATGAGATTTCACCTCCCAGAGGCAGCTCATCATGTAGATAGATACAAGTGCAGTTCGACCTGACAGGGGTTGCAGAGACACAAGAGATGAAGCCATGGTCAACCAAGTCAAATGTTGAGGGACACGTTGAGCAGAGATAGTTTACCTTTGTCAGAATCACATAGAACTTCATTTGTGATGTGTGCACGTGACAATAAACTAAAGTGAACCATACTGAACTGAGTCATGGAGTCATGCAACACCGAAGCAGGTCCTTCGGCCCAACACGTCTAGACTGACCTTCAATTACCTATCTTTACCAATCCTGACTGCCACTACTTGGGCTGGAGCCTGCTGTGCCTCAGCTATTCAAAGGCTCAAAGGAGTCCAAGGGAGGGTTCCGACCGGGAAAGCTGCTGGTCCTTTCTCTCCACGGATGCCGCCTGACTCACTGAGTTCACCCAACATTTTTTTAAGTTAAAAAAAATTTAATGATACAGCACGGAAACAGGCCCTTCGGCCTACCGGGCCCGCACCGACCAGCGATCCCCGCACATTAACACTGTCCCACACACACTAGGGACAATTTACATTTTATACCAAGCCAATCAACTTACAAACCTGCACGTCTTCGGAGTGTGGGAGGAAACCGAAGATCTCAGAGAAAACCCACGCGGTCTCGGGGAGAACGTACAAACAGACAGCACCCGTAGTTGGGATCGAACCCGGGTCTCCGGTGCTTAAAGTGCTGGTGGGCAGCAACTCTACCGCTGCGCCACCGTGACGTCCCAATGTTTTGAATCAAAGATTTGTCGGAATACCTATTAAAGGTTGTGAGATGACTTGCTTCCACCAGCAGATGTGTTCCAGATGTCCACCACCAACTGGGGGGGGAAACTTCCTCAATTCCCCTCTGAATTTTCTACCTCACAAATCAATGTATGCTGTTCTAAGACACTCTATTCATGGAGAAAGCTTTTTTACTATATAACTTCTCCATGCCTCTGATCATTTAGTTCAGTTTGCCACCTGTACCGAGGTACAGTGAAAAGCTTTTGTTGCGTGCCAACTGGGCAGCAGAAAGACAATACGTGATTACAACGGAGCCATTTACAGTGTATAGATACATGATAAGGGAATAATGTTTAGTGCAAGGTAAAGCCAGTAAGGTCTGATCAAAGATAGTCCAAGGGTCTCCAAAGAGGTAGATAGTAGTTCAGCACTGCTCTCTGGTTGTGGTAGGATGGTCCAGTTGCCTGATAACAGCTGGGAAGAAACTGTCCCTGAATCTGGAGGTGTGTGTTTTCACACTTCTGCACCTTTTGCCCGATGGGAGAGGGGAGAAGAGGGAGTGGCCAGGGTGCGACTCGTCCTTGATTGTGCTGCTGGCCTTGCCGAGGCAGCGTGAGGTGTAGATGGAGACGATGGAAGGGAGGTTGGTTTTGTACACCTTTATCATTATCCCCTGAGTCTCCTCCACTCCAAGGCATCTACTCTTCTCCATGGAATAATTTTTAGATATAGTTTTAGAGATACAGCGAAGAAACAGGCCCTTCGGCCCACCGGGTCTGCGCCGCCCAGCGATCCCCGCACATCAACACTATCCTACACCCACTAGGGTCAATTATTACATTTGCTCAGCCAATTAACCTACAAACCTATACGTCTTTGGAGTGTGGGAGGAAACCGAAGATCTGGGAGAAAACCCACGCAGGTCACGGGGAGAACGTACAAACTCCGCACAAACGGCGCCCGTAGTCAGGATCGAACCTGAGTCTCCGGCGCTGTAAGGCAGCAACTCTACCGCTGCGCCACCGTGCCGCCCATAATGAATGTACTGTTCGATTACATGTCCACCTTGGACCTCTGGTGAGCATGTGTGACACCAGAGTGTCACTGCCTCACATCAGGGATTGCATGGTCCACTGCTTGACATGACCATGTTTCCTATGTGTGCTTGACGCTCCAGATGCTCTTGGGACCAGCCAATATCCTGGGTCATCCCACCTCCGAAACATTGCCCTTTCCAAAGGAAGCCCGTCCATGCTGAGGCCTGACTTTGGATCCATATCCCCGTGTCATCAGGTCGTAAGGAATAGAGGTAGAATTAGCCCATTCGGCCCATCAAGTCTACTCCGCCATTCAATCATGGCTGATCTATCTCTCCCTCTCAACCCCATTCTCCTGCCTTCTCCCCATAACCTCTGATACCCGCAATAATCAAGAATCTACTGTATCTAACTCTGCCTTCAAAATATCCTGACTTGGCCTCCACAGCCCTCTGTGGGGAACCAGAATGCCATAACAATGGAAAAGCTATTCCCTGGTTTGCCCATTAAATCCAGCATGGGCCAGCATTTACATGGCATTTGCTTGCCGAAAGTTATAAAGTAGAAAGAATCCAGAGCCATACAGCGTGGGATCGGGCTCTTTGGCCCACAAAGCCCAGTCCAACTATCAAGCACCCTTTAACATTAATCCTACACAACCCCATTTTAAACTTCCCACATTCCCATCAACTCCCCACAGATTCAACTGTTCATCTAGACATTAGGGGCAATTTATCGTATCCAATTAACCTATTAACCCTCAAGATAGACACAAATTGCTGGAGTAACTCAACGGGTCAGGCAGCATCTCTGGAGAAAAGGAATAGGTGACGTTTCGGGTCGAGACCCTTCTTCAGACTGAGTATGAGGGGGGAGGGAAATGAGAGGTTTGAAAAGATTCAGAACAAATCAGAGCCAGCTCCGATGACCAAGGAAAGGCGGAGCCCACAATGGTCAATTGTTGCCAGTGGAAGAGGTGATAACGAAGGAATATACACCGATCAGCCAAAACATTATGACCTGATGAGTCAAAACATTATGACCACCTGCCTAATATGCTGTTGGTCCTCCGTATGCAGCCCCATACGCAGCAGGGTGCGATGCAATGTGTATTGTGACACATTCCCTCCCGTGACCGCCATTAACATTTTCTGTGACTTGTGCCACAGTCGACCTTCTGTCGGTTCGGACCAGATGGGATAGCCTTCATTGCCCTCGCGCATCGATGAGCCTTGGGCGCCCAACACCCTGTCTGTCGCCGGTTTGTGGTTTGTCCCTCCTCGGACCACTGTCGGTAGGTACTCACCACTGCTGACCGGGAGCACCCCACAAGCCTTGCCGTTTCACAGATGCTCTGACCCAGTCGTCTGGCCATGACAATTTGGCCCTTGTCAAAGTCGCTCAGGTCTTTACTCCTGCCCATTTCTCCTCCTTCCAACACATCAACTTCAAGAACTGACTGTTCACTTGCTGCCTAATATATCCCACCCCTTGACTGGTGCCATTGTAACAAGATAATCAATGTTATTCACTTCGCCTGTCAGTGGTCATAATGTTTTGGCTGATCGGTGTATACACCTAAGCTATTAAACCTGTCGCCGTGCACTGTGCCATTGTGAGATGTGAATAGTTGATCTCACATCTGCGGAATAATTCTAAAGTGTTTCAAAGTCGAGGGATTAGTTTTTAAAGCACAGTCATTGAGTTTATAGGCAGCCTGCTTGGCCAGGCACCTGGGAGAATTCTCCTGTCCTTCTCTGAATAATGCTAAAGGATCTTTTACAATCCTCGTGGGACCGCAGGCAGCATGGTTTTGAAATTCAGCGCTTTCAATAATAGAGTGGTATTACAATAATAATAACTGGTGCTGCCATAGAATGGCAGCTCTCTGGGGTCCCTGAACTCTCTTAGTTCTCTCTCTCAGCACAATTTTCTGAGGAGACATTGGAGTCATAGAGTTGTACAGCACGGATGGACGCAAAAAGCTGGAGTAACTCAGCGGGTCAGGCGGCATCTTTGGAGAAAAGGAATAGGTGACGTTTCGGGTTGGGACCCTTCTTCAGACACAGTCCCACTTCGTCCAGGTCCAGTAGGCCCAGCCTGCCCGCTGCAGGCCGGGGACTCGCCCGCCATAGACGGAGGACCCACGCCGCGGACGGGAGCCCGCCCGGATGGCCCATCTCGCCCGCTGTGGATATGAATCCACGGGAACCCACCCAGTAAGCAGACCGGCTGTGGGAGGGAGTGCACAGCCTCTATGGCGGAGTGGGCCGTTGGAGGCCCTGCAACAGCCTGGGGCTCGGCTAACCAAGAGGCCCAGCATGCGGACCGGACGTGGCCTACAGCGGTGGAGCAGCGGCGGAGGACACCACGGCTACGCTTGGCCAGACCGACCCTGCAACGCCGCCAGGACAATGGCCCTTCATGGTCAGATCAAGAAACCTGCACTTACAACAACTGGGACTTGAAAATGGTGCCAAACTGGAGACTGTGCACTGTCTCAGTGCACTACGCAATACACTTGCACTGTGCAGGAAGGAACTGCAGACGCTGGTTTAAATCGGAGACAGACACAAAATGCTGGAGTAACCCGGCGGGACAGGCAGCATGCGTGACGTTTCGGGTCAAGAACCTTCTTCAGACATTTGTACTGCATCTGAGATGCTTATCTAAGACGTATCTAAGTGCTTATGTATAGTGATATTAGTACTGACCTGCATACAGAAATGAATTTCACTGTAACTCAGTACATGTGACAAATAAGATACCATACCATACCATACCATACCATACCATGACATACCATACCATGCCACACCATACTATACCATGCCATGCCATGCCATACCATGCCCCGCCACGCCACGCCACGACACGACACGACACGACACGACACGACACAACATAACATAACATAACATATCCAACCATACCATACCAAAAGTGAGGCATAACCAGTGATATAAATTAATTGTGCTGGATTATTGCTAAGATTCCTGATGTGACTGTGTACATTATCTTGTGATATCGTCCAGTACAGTTTCTGTCTCTCTTATAGTTTCTCCCACTCATCCCACCATGTGCAGTCTCACTACGTATAGGACAGGGCTCCTGTCCTACCTCTCCCCCCCCCCCCAACCCCCCACTTGTTTTTTCCCTTTCTGTCCTTCTTCCATTTCTACATTAGTCCTAAGACCATGAAATGTAATCAACGTGAGCTGCGGAGAAGTGCAACAGCACAGTCTTAGTGTGACAGGATGATGCTAAACCACCTGGATCAAAATCAGCCTGGCAAGTGACACAGGGCTCCATGCAGCATTGCACTATAAGGCTGATGGGTTGGCGGGACAATGTGTGAACAGGTAACTGAACCTGTCCCCCACGGTTCAAATAAATATCTTACGAGCTGCACATCAACAAAAAATGGCAGTTCATTAAACCCTCCAACCCGGCCAAATGTGCCTCGTCCAAAAAAAAAAGGTTTAGTCAGTTGGAGATGGAGAAATCTTTGTGCACTCATTGCAAAATCCTCAGCGTGTTCTCGTGGGAGCAAACGAAATCCGAGAGGCTTCAGCCAGAAAGACAAACATTGCTACATGGTACTGCATGTGGGAATGCGACTGTAGATCAAACACTGACACCCCCCCGCTCACTAACCCTTCCCCAATACCCCCCTCCTCGCCCCCACTCCCCACTGCACCAAGCAGCATCATCGCGACATAGCAGATCAAGCACATTCATAGAAACATAGAAAACAGGTGCAGGAGTAGGCCATTCGGCCCTTCGAGCCAGCATCCACATTCAATATGATCATGGCTGATCATCCAGAATCAGTACCCCGTTCCTGCTTTCTCCCCACATCCCTTGATTCCGTTAGCCTGTTTGCGTGCTGTATCTCCCCATGACTCTCTATGGATCGGAAAGGTTAAGAGGGATGTGGGGCAAATCTGGGAAAACGGGACCATCTTAGATGGGACATCTTGGTCGGCATGGACAAATTGGGCCGAAGGGCCAGTTTCCATGTTGTGACTGTGATCCATAAGGTCGTAAGTGAGAGGAGCAGAATTAGGCCTGTCAAGACTACTCCGCCATTCAATCACGGCTGATCTATCTCTCCCTCCAAACCCCATTCTCCTTCCTTCTCCCCATAACCCCTGACACCTGCTGGAATGCTGACATTTATATTCAGAGAACCTCACGCAATGGGAGAAGTTGCCCCACAGCCCAGCAAGGGCCTGGTTAGCCTGTGCTTGGAATACATCAGCAGTTCACCATGTCCTACTGAATAATATCTAGTCCACAAGGTTTAATTTGAGATTGAGGGGGAAAGGGGGTGACATAGAGGGTGGGTGACACATAGGCACTGTATTGCCCTTAATGTTCAGCAGACTAAACTCCTGGTTGGGGAGTTTAGTACAGGCAAAAAGATCTAACATTTAGAGATAGACTTTCAGGAGTAAACCGGGCGTCACTGTGGTGCAGCGGTAGAGTTGCTGCCTTACAGTGCCAAAGACCTGGGTTCGATCCTGACTACTGGGTCTATATGGAGTTTGTACGTTCTCCCCGTGACCGCGTGGGTTCTCTCCGAGATTTTCCACCCTCCAAAGACGTACAGGTTTGTTGGTTAATATAAGAAAATAACTGCAGATGCTGGTACAAATCGATTTATTCACAAAATGCTGGAGTAACTCAGCGGGTCAGGCAGCATCTCGGGAGAGAAGGAATGGGTGACGTTTCGGGTCGAGACCCTTCTTCAGACTGAAGGTTTGTTGGTTAATTGGCTTGGTATAAGTGTATAAATGTAAAATTGTCCCTCGTGTGCGTAGGGTAGTGTTAACGTGCGGGGATCGCTGGTCGGCGCAGACTCGATGGGCCTGTTTCGGGCCTGTGTCTCCAAACTAAACTAAAGTACAATGAAGAATCTCCTTTGCAGCAAAGCGTGGTGGAACTCGTTCCCACAAACAGCAAGCGGAGCCAGGTGGTTAATATAAAACCTGAGACTGATAGAGAGAGGGCAATGGGAAATATGGAGCAAAGGACAGATACAAACCAGCCTTGAGCTTCCCCGTTACAGGAGAAGGGTTGGATGTGCTACTGCCCAGTCTTTCTGCACTTCCCTTCTTCCAATAGCCTCTAGCTTCCTGTCCAGCAGTTCGGAACACTCTGGCCTTGCCCTGGGGTGCATTGCATGATGCTCCCATCCCAACAAGAGAGAGTCTAATCACCAATCTCTGCACTCTACGCTGAGCGTCCACGACAGGAGGTCTCCTGTTTTATCAGCTGCCTCGGTCAAAGACCCTGGCATCATCCTAGGGATTTGAAGGTGTCTTTTTGCCCCAACCACAGTGAAGTTGATCGGGCTGCGTACTGCCGCAGTGGTGGAGTGGAGCGGTGATCTCAGTACTCTCGAACAGTGTGACTAGACTTTGCTCCTTGCCTTTTCCATTCCTTATCTTGTGCTGTTTGCTTTGCCTTTCAAAGCTGACGTTATCGCAGCAGCCGGTGATACTTTGCCCTGTTTACACACACAGAGGAGGGCGCAACCAGGCTGCCGAGATAGATAAACACAGATACTGGAGGCTATTTGGCCCATCGATGTCCTGCCAATAAAAGGTTGCATCTACAGAGAGCGCCCTCGACGTTGTAAAACGTTCACAGGTGCGGCAGAACTGTGGCCGGAAACAGGCCCTTCGGCCCACCGAGTCCGCGCCGACCAGCGATCCCCGCACACTAACACTATCCTACACACACTAGGGACAATTTACCCTTATACCAAGCCAATTAACCTACAAACCTGTACGTCTTTGGAGTTTGGGAGGAAACAGAAGATAATAGACAATAGACAATAGGTGCAGGAGGAGGCCATTCGGCCCTTCGGCCCTTCGAGCCAGCACCGCCATTCAATGTGATCATGGCTGATCATTCTCAATCAGTACCCCGTTCCTGCCTTCTCCCCGTACCCCCTGACTCCGCTATCCTTAAGAGCTCTATCTAGCTCTTTCTTGAATGCATTCAGAGAATTGGCCTCCACTGCCTTCTGAGGCAGAGAATTCCACAGATTCACAACTCTCTGACTGAAAAAGTTTTTCCTCATCTCTGTTCTAAATGGCCTACCCCTTATTCTTAAACTGTGGCCCCTTGTTCTGGACTCCCCCAACATTGGGAACATGTTTCCTGCCTCTAACGTGTCCAAACCCTTAATAATCTTATATACGTTTTGATAACGATCTCGGAGAAAATCCACACAGTCACGGGGCGAGCGTACAGACTCCGTACGGACAGCACCCGTAGTTGGGATGGAACCCGGGTCTCCGGCGCGGCGAGCGCTGTAAGGCGGCAACTCTACCGCTGCGCCACCGTAGCACTATTGAGGCTCCCAAGGGCGGCATTCTGGGACATCACCGTTGACCAACAACTCGACTGGACCAGAAACTGACCTGGAGTAGCCATATACACGCCGTGTCTACAAGCATGGGTCAAAGGCTAGGAATCCTATGGTGTGTAACTCCTCAAACCCTGTACACCGTCTACAAGGCACAAGCCACTGTCCTGCCTTGGAAATAGATCACTGTTCATTCATCATCTGGTGGCAAGAACAGGAAAGCAGAGTATTATCTGAATGGTGACCGATTGGGAGAAGGGGAGATGCAACGTGACCTGGGTGTCATGATGCACCAGTCATTGAAAGCAAGCATGCAGGTGCAGCAGGCAGTGAAAAAAGCGAATGGTATGTTGGCATTCATAGCAAGAGGATTTGAGTTTAGGAGCAGGGAGGTTCTGCTGCAGTTGTACAGGGCCTTGGTGAGACCGCACCTGGAGTATTGTGTGCAGTTTTGGTCTCCTAACCTGAGGAAAGACGTTCTTGCCTTAGAGGGAGTACAGAGAAGGTTCACCAGATTGATCCCTGGGATGGCGGGACTTACATATGAGGAAAGACTAGATAGACTGGGCTTGTACTCGCTGGAATTTAGAAGACTGAGGGGGGATCTTATAGAAACATATAAAATTCTTAAGGGGTTGGAGAGGCTAGATGCGGGAAAATTGTTCCCGATGTTGGGGGAGTCCAGAACCAGGGGTCACAGCTTAAAGATAAGGGGGAAGTCTTTTAGGACCGAGATGAGAAAACATTTCTTCACACAGAGAGTGGTGAGTCTGTGGAATTCTCTGCCACAGAAGGTAGTTGAGGCCAGTTCATTGGCTATATTTAAGAGGGAATTAGATGTGGCCCTTTTTGCTAAAGGGATCAGGGGGTATGGAGAGAAGGCAGGTACAGGCTACTGAGCTGAATGATCAGCCATGATCATATTGAATGGCGGTGCAGGCTCGAAGGGCCGAATGGCCTACTCCTGCACCTATTTTCTATGTTTCTATTCTATTTAGTTTCGAGATACAGAGCGGAAATAGGCCCTCGGCCCCACCGAGTCCACACCATCCAGCCATCCCCACACACACTAACTACATTCTGAAACGCTGCTAGAATGCTGACAGAAGGGCCTCAACCCGAAACGTCACCCATTCCTTCTCTCCAGAGATGCTGCCTGACCCGCTGAGTAACTCCAGCTTTTTGTGTCTATCTTCGGTTTAAACCAGCATCTGCAGTTCCTTCCCACACTATTGTGATCTCGCTTAGCTAGTAGTGTAGGAAAATTTTGTTTACCTAGTATATAACTGATAAAGTATTGCATATTTATTCCACAAAATGCTGGAGTAACTCAGCAGGTCAGGCAGCATCTCAGGAGAGAAGGAATGGGCGACGTTTCGGGTCGAGACCCTCCTTCAGACTGATGTCGGGGGGGCGGGACAAAGGAAGGATATAGGTGGAGACAGGAAGACAATGGGAGAACTGGGAAGGGGGAGGGGAAGAGAGGGACAGAGGAACTATCTAAAGTGGGAGAAATCAATGTTCATACCGCTGGGCTGCAAGCTGCCCAGGCGAAATATGAGGTGCTGTTCCTCCAATTTCCGGTGGGCCTCACTATGGCACTGGAGGAGGCCCATGACAGAAAGGTCAGACTGGGAGTGGGAGGGGGAGTTGAAGTGCTCGGCCACCGGGAGATCAGATTGGTCAACGCGGACCGAGCACAGGTGTTGAGCGAAGCGATCGCCAAGCCTGCGCTTGGTTTCGCCGATGTAAAGAGGTTGACATCTAGAGCAGCGGATACAATAGATGAGGTGGAGGAGGTGCAGGTGAACCTCTGTCTCACCTGGAAAAACTGTTTGGGTCCTTGGATGGAGTTTTCTACGGTATATCTGTAGAAGTTGGTGAGAGTTGTTGGGGACGTGCAGAAACTTCCTAAGCCTTATTCAAAAACAAAGAATTTCACTGTACATGTGACAATAAAGTATCATTGAGTCATTGGAACATCAGCAACCCTTAAAGGGCTGCAGTCAGGAATTACAGGAATGTAACTCTTGAAAGTGCTCACAATGTGAACCTACACTGGCTCAAACAGGTTTTGCTGCTCTCAGGACGAGATGACACCTTGAACAGTCCAAAACTGGAGGAGATTATTAATTTGCAAAATGCTGGAGTAACTCAGCAGGTCAGGCAGCATCTCAGGAGAGAAGGAATGGGTGACGTTTCGGGTCTGGACCCTTCTCCAGCATTTTGCGAATAAATACCTTCGATTTGTACCAGCATCTGCAGTTATTTTCTTATACAAAACTGGAGGAGAGATCAGCTTTTCAGCTGGAGAAGCGTCTCGACCCTAAACGTCACCTATTCCTAAACGTCAGTCTACCCCACGACAGAAGGGGGAGGAGTTGGACAGTTTGATAGCCGCAGGGAAGAAGGATCTCCTGTGGCGTTCTGTGCTGCATCTTGGTGGGACCAGTCTGTTGCTGAAGGTGCTCCTCAGGTTGACCAGTGCCTGTCTCTCTTCGGTTTAAGCCAGCATCTTCCGTTCCTTCATACTCAGCTTTACAATACCCTGGCTTCTCAGAGGTGGCGACATTCGGGAACTCCCCCTCTTTATTTCTCTTTTTTTTTTAAATCAAAAATATTTATTCAAATATTAAAATAATATATACAATACAATAAAACCAAAACAGAACCCACCACCAGAATACTATACAAACAAATATACAACCTATTATACAATTACATTACAATCCCCATCCAGGATACATCCAATCCCCCGCGGTGCCCAGCGGTCCCGTAAACCCCCCAGGGTGCCCGTGGACAGCGCATAGTCCCTCTCCAACACCACCCGGGCGCGGACGCAACCCCGGAAATGGGGCAGGCAGCCGGCTCGGGCAGAGCCCTCTTCCGCCTGGCGCCGTGACTCGCGGATGGCCAGCTTGGCCAGGCCCAGGAGCAACCCAACCAGGACATCTTCGGCCCTGCCCTCTCCCCCACGCACAGGGTGTCCAAGGATGAGGATGGTGGGTGAGAAGTGCAGCCAGAAGACAAGGAGCAGCCCCTTTAGATATTGGAACAGGGGCTGCAACCTCACACACTCCATGTACACGTGGAACACAGACTCACACACTCCATGTACACGTGGTACACAGACTCACACACTCCATGTACACGTGGTACACAGACTCACACACTCCATGTACACGTGGTACACAGACTCACGCACTCCATGTACACGTGGTACACAGACTCACACACTCCATGTACACGTGGTACACAGACTCACACACTCCATGTACACGTGGTACACAGACTCACACACTCCATGTACACGTGGTACACAGACTCACACACTCCATGTACACGTGGCACACAGACTCACACACTCCATGTACACGTGGTACACAGACTCACACACTCCATGTACACGTGGTACACAGACTCACACACTCCATGTACACGTGGTACACAGACTCACACACTCCATGTACACGTGGTACACAGACTCACACACTCCATGTACACGTGGTACACAGACTCACACACTCCATGTACACGTGGTACACAGACTCACACACTCCATGTACACGTGGTACACAGACTCACACACTCCATGTACACGTGGTACACAGACTCACACACTCCATGTACACGTGGTACACAGACTCACACACTCCATGTACACGTGGCACACAGACTCTTCCAACCCGCAAAAGTGGAGGGGGGGAACTCCCCCTCGGTAGGTTGTTTCAGGAGCAGGGCAAGGGCCTGCTGGAGGTCGCTAGCCAACCCGATGTGGTGGTGCCAAGCTCCTGTTATCTCCTCTGTCCCCTCACTCACTCACTCACTCCTATACTCACCCTTCCGTTCACTTTCATTTATTCATTCGCTCTCTCTGCCTTCACTTGTCCAGCATGAATGCGTGCTCGACATACTGTAGGTTCTGTTAACAGACACAAAGTGCCGGAGTAACTCGGCGGGTCAGGCAGCGTCTCTGAAGAAAAGGAATAGGTGACGTTTCGGGTCGAGACCTTTCTTCAGGCTGAGGAAGTTACGTTCTGGTGTCTATGTCCCAACAAGCACCAAACTCTGTTCAAGCACCACCTGTGTTAACTATTGCAGAAACTTCCCAATTGTACACACGTCTGAATTAGGAGCAGGAAAGTGCCACTTGGCCCCTCAGTCCTGGTCTCACTTGGTTGATTTGATTGTTAGTTCAACCTCATCTTCCCAACTGACCCTGGCAACAAGTCTCTCCCATACCGATGAAGAACCTGTCACCTTAAAAACATTCCTAATCTCTGCTTTCACTACTCTGTAGTGAACAGACGACCACAGGGATGTGTGCTTGCACCAATACTCTTCAATATCTACACTGACGACCAACCTAGAAGTGAATTGATTCCTGGGATGGCAGGACTTTCATATGAAGAAAGACTGGATAGACTCGGCTTGTACTCGCTGGAATTTAGAAGATTGAGGGGGGATCTTATAGAAACCTACAAAATTCTTAAGGGGTTGGACAGGCTAGATGCAGGAAGATTGTTCCCGATGTTGGGGAAGTCCAGAACAAGGGGTCACAGTTTAAGGATAAGGGGGAAGTCTTTTAGGACCGAGATGAGAACGTTTTTTTTCACACAGAGAGTGGTGAATCTGTGGAATTCTCTGCCACAGAAGGTAGTTCAGGCCAGTTCATTGGCTATATTTAAGAGGGAGTTAGATGTGGCCCTTGTGGCTAAAGGGATCAGGGGGTATGGAGAGAAGGCAGGTACGGGATACTGAGTTGGATGATCAGCCATGATCATATTGAATGGCGGTGCAGGCTCGAAGGGCCGAATGGCCTACTCCTGCACCTATTTTCTATGTTTCTATGTTTCTATGAAGGTACACGTTGCTTTATCTATGCAGACGACCTTGGTGTGGCTGCCCAAGACAGTGAAGAACGACTCTCAAATGCCCTCAACAAACTAACACCTTAGCGCAGCGGTAGAGTTGCTGCTTTACAGCGAATGCAGCGCCGGAGACTCAGGTTCGATCCTGACTACGGGTGCTGCACTGTAAGGAGTTTGTACGTTCTCCCCGTGGGTTTTCTCCGAGATCTTGGGTTTCCTCCAACACTCCAAAGACGTACAGGTATGTAGGTTAATTGGCTGGGTAAATGTAAAAATTGTCCCTAGTGGGTGTAGGATAGTGTTAATGTACGGGGATCGCTGGGCGGCACGGACTTGGTGGGCCGAAAAGGCCTGTTTCCGGCTGTATATATATGATATGATATGATATGATATGATATGATATGATATGATATGATATGATATGATATGATGTGATACAGAGACCCACCTCCGTGCCAATCCATCAAAGACACAGGTGTGTGCATTCCATCTGCGCATCTGAGAAGCCAAACGCCCGGTTTGGTACCCCTCTTGAAAACTGCGATCACCCAGTATATCTAGGGGTCACCTTAGATCGCTGTCTCTCCTTCAAGACCCATGTTGAGAAGACAAAAGCTAAAGTCTGTGCAAGAAACAACATTAGACAATAGGTGCAGGAGGAGGCCATTCGGCCCTTCGAGCCTGTACGCACCGCCATTCAATGTGATCACGGCTGATCATTCTCAATCAGTACCCCGTTCCTGCCTTCTCCCCATACCCCCTGACTCCGCTCAGCACATTGTCAGCAAACCTGAACGGGGGGGGGGGGGGCGATTACTGCAAGCTGACTTCCTGGGAGAGTTTTACTCTCATGTCATGGACCCACCCGCCCCTTGTGGATCTGAACTTGTTGGGCAGGAAGTCGTTACGAGACACACGAGTCTGTTCATGTCACTATTTTCTCACCTGATTCCCCTGTCACCCATTCCTTCGCTCCTGAGATGCTGCCTGACCTGCTGAGTTACTCCAGCATTTTGTGAATAAATACCCCTGTCAGGTTTGTTTGACCGTGTTAACAGAGCTTTGTAAATACAAGCTGGTGCCATTCACTATTGCTCTTGTGTTGCAGCAGTGAAGACCCTGAAGCAGAACAATGTTCTGTTTGCTATGAATAAGCATGGGATCTGCATTACAATGGTGAGCACAGATGATCCAGCACAGGTACTTGTTGATCTCCGCTCGCTCGTAGCAAGGGCAAGCTGCAGTCTCTTTAGACTTCAGATTCTAGAGATAGTGTGGAAGCAGGTCCTTCGGCCCAACGAGTCCGGGCCGACCAGCGATCACACGTACACTAGCACTACTGTGGAACAGCATCCCTCTCCCCATCAGAACTGCCCCCTCCACCGACTCCTTTAAGTCCAGGCTCAAAACCTATTTCTACTCCCTAGCGTTTGAGGCCCTCTGAGGGGGCGCTGTGAATTGAGGCCCTGTGAATTGTTTATATATGTGCTGTTATGTTTGTGTGCCATTGTATGTTCGTTCTTAGTACCTGAACTGATGTACAGCACTTTAGTCGACGTGGGTTGTTTTTAAATGTGCTATACAAATAAACTTGACTTGATTTGACTTGACTATCTTACACCCTGGGGGCATTTTGCAGAACCCAATTAACCTACAAACCTGCACATCTTTGTGATGTGGGAGGAAACCAGAGCACCCGGAGAAAACCCATGGTGGTCACAGAGGGAACGTGCAAACTCCAAACAGACAGCATCCCGTTGTCAGGATCTAACCCGGGGTTCCAGCGCTGTAAGGCAGCAACTCTACCGCTGCGCCACCGTGCCACCCTTGTGCTCGTCAACTTAGCATGAGCCACATTGTAGAGGGTATCATGGGGACGGAGGCTGGCGTGTTGCCACTGGCGGGGAGAATGGTTACCTCGTACGCCAGCTCCCAGAGGCAAGGTTGCACGCCAGGCGGAACTTGGGAAAGAGTTTAAGATGCCTTGCCTTTAGTTATCTGGAAGATGACCTGCTATTTCAGGAGCCCATGGTAGCAGGGTGGGGGAAGGGAGTGATGGGTCAATGCTGGTTGAAGCTGCCAGGCTGTCTGCAAGGCCCCGTCTCAGAAGAGCATCACAGGGTCTCTGCGACCCTCGACATTGATTTTCTCCCGGCAGCGTTCCTGTCGCCAGCCTTGTTCTGGGGTCAGGCCGCACGCGGTAATGGAGAAGATCAGGCCACAGTGTGCCCACCCATCTTCACTGCCCATCGTGGCACGAGTGGATATGCACACCCCTCATGCTCTCTCCCAGAACACCAGCCTAACTCTGATGTCCTCAGCTTGTCTAATTGTCATGACAATTAGCCTGCAGTGGTAGAGCTTCAGCCTTCCAGCGCCAGAGACCCGGGTTCGATCCTGACTGCGGCTGCTGTCTGTACAGTTGGCACGTTCTGCTTGCGACCCGCCTGGGTTGTCTCAGAGTGCGTAGGATAATGCTAGTGTACAGGGTGATCAATGGTCAGCGTGGACTCAGTGGGCCATAAGTCCTGTATCTCTAAACAAAACTCATCTCCATTATTATAAGAAAATAACTGCAGATGCTGGTACAAATCAATTTATTCACAAAATGCTGGAGTAACTCAGCAGGTCGGGCAGCATCTCGGGAGAGAAGGAATGGGTGACGTTTCGGGTCGAGACCCTTCTTCAGACTGATGTCGGGGGTGGGACAAAGGAAGGATATAGGTGGAGACAGGAAGATAGAGGGAGATCTGGGAAGGAGGAGGGGAAGGGAGGGACAGAGGAACTATCTAAAGTTGGAGAAGTCGACGTTCATACCACTGGGCTACAAACTGCCCAGGCGAAATATGAGGTGCTGTTCCTTCAATTTCCGGTGGGCCTCACTATGGCACTGGAGGAGGCCCATGACAGAAAGGTCAGACTGGGAATGGGACGGGGAGTTAAAGTGCTCGGCCACCGGGAGAGCACTAATCTCCATTATTAGCTTTCCCTACTCCCTCTGTTCCAGAGGATTGCACATTTTCAAACGCTGGTGATGATGTTGCCCCGGGAGAGATCAGCCTATCTCCCTCTGGGCTGTCACCAAGTTCTCTGCAAAGCTGATGTAGAAGTTCTCCTTGGGCCTTCCACAGGCTCCAGGTTGGGTGGTCTTACTGGCCACCTTGACATGCTGTATCTACATCGGAACGAGCCGCAGGGCCATGAGACGCACACTTGCTTCACAAGTGAGTTGTCCAGACATCAGGCTCACTGCACCTCTCTCTGTGCCTCCCACTATGTCGTTGAGCTGCCACTGGCCTGCCCATCACATTAAGAAAAAGGGGTCGGCCATTTAGGACTGAGGGGAGGAAAAACTTTTTCACCCAGAGTTGTGAATCTGTGGAATTCTCTGCTACAGAAGGCAGTGGAGGCCAATTCACTGGGTTTTCAAGAGAGAGTTAGATTTAGCTCTTAGGGCTAACGGAATCAAGGGATATGGGGAGAAAGCAGGAAAGGGGGACTGATTTTAGATGATCAGCCATGATCATACTGAATGGTGGTGCTGGCTCGAAGGGCCGAATGGCCTACTCCTGCACCTATTGTCTATGTATTTCACCACCATCAACGTCAGAATGTACGTTCCTGAGCTGTGATAGTGTTTGTTTCTTGCTCCACAACCGCCAACAGCTGGGCTATCTCCTGCAGTGGAGAGGAACCGTAGCATCATTTGAAGTGTGGACATTTACCATACAAGGCTTTTAATAGACAGAGGTGTGGGACCATTGGCAAGGTAACTTAAGACAACCGGAGAGCTAGGATCTACATTAGGACCATTAAAGCATAGATGGGTGTATAAGCACTCAGGCACCTTGCCTATTGTCGAAACCAGGAACCTATCCATGTTCTCCAGCAATGCTGCCTGACCCACTGAGTAGCTCCGGCACTTTTTCTGTTCTCGCCCATTGTTCCACCTCCCAACTCCCTCCTCACCGAATCTCCCCATGACCTCCGACTTGATGGACCATCTCCACGGATGCCCCTCTTTCACATCACCTGGAGGAGGGCACGGGGCGGAGGAGTAAGCGTGGGAGATGGAAAGGGAAGAGTGGGGAGGGCTGGGGGAAGCAGAGGAGGTGGTGGTCTGGGAACAAGAGACTAAACGGTAGGATGCAAGAGAGGGGCGGGAGCAGACGGATTTGGGAGATAAGGAGGGAGAAATGCATTAGAGGGGGGTTGATTAACTCCCAGCTCTGGATCACGAGGCACCAGCTTCAGCAACACATCGACCGTTCAGAAACCGACAATCAGTGGACAGTGTCTCATGGTTGATGCAGAACATAAAACGTAGGTGAAATGTGGTCCACACTGTCTTGCAAGCACATGGATCAAGACTGGTCCATGATCGCGAAGTAGATCAAATAATTCTTCCGTTAGAGAACAGAGGAGCTAGCGAGCTTTGTGCTTTGTCCGCACCGTAGTTGGCCACTATTTGTATACCTTGCCCTTCCATCTCCCAGCAGCATTCACACACCCTGAAACATTCACTTATTCCCTTGCGTCCAACGCCAGGGGAAGGCCACTTGTGGAGAAAGGCACCGCAGATGCTGATTTACACCGGAGATAAGACAGTCTGAAGAAGGGTCTCGACCTGAAACGTCACCCATTCCTTCTATCCACAGGTGCTGCCCGTCCCACTGAGTTACTCCAGCATTTTGTGACTATCTAAGTAAGGTCACTTGTGGAACATTTCAGAATCAATTGCAAACCCCCTCACACATCTCAAAACACAGCCACCACCATAATACAAGCACCTTTTCTTGAGTTTGCCGTGTATACATTTTGTTTTTGTAGTTAACTAATGTTCATATCCGCGATTTTATCATTTCACCTCTGAACTTTGTCAGCGCCCTTTATGGACGACTATTTGCATACCTTGGGCATGCAAGCAAAAGAATTTCACTGTGAGTTGTCACATGTGACAATTAAGTATTCATTAACCATTCATTCATTGTGTCACCTTGTTGTTAAGCCAGCAGATTGCCTGGAGTTGGTGAGGCTACATCTGGTTGTGTATCATTGTTCTGACCACTGTACTTACTCATCCTCACTATGACCGTACACGAACCCAGTACAATGATCTCACTCTGGAAATACAGCCAGTAACTCCACCCAACCCCCCCCCCCTCCAGTCATAAAGTCATGCTGCAGAGAAACAGAGCACCCATTTACACCTCTCCCAATTTATAGCTCTCCATCAACTCCTCCCAGATTCTATCACTCTCCTACACAAAAGGGGCCATTTACAGCAATCACACTTAGTGATGAGAGGAAACCCACCCGATCACAGGGAGAACATGTAAACTCCACACAGACGGTATCCGAGCTCAGGATTGAACCTGGGTCAATGGAACTGCAAACAAGAGGCTCTACCATCTGCGCCACTATGCCAGATTTGCATTTTTGTGATACAGCGTGGAAACAGGCCCTTCGGCCCACCAGGTCCGCTCCGGCCAGCGATCGCCCTGTACACTAGCACTAGTCCTACACACTCGGGTCAATTTTGTAATTTTCCAAAGCCAGTGAACCTACAAACCGGTACTGTAGGGTTGCAACTCTACCACTCTGCTGTCCTCAGGTGCACAATGAATGCAAACCCTGGCCCTCCACTTTCCATAATCAACCATCTTCCCTCTGCTTCCCCGAGTCCTCTCTCAGCGCCCAATCGGACGTTGTAGAGCAGAGACAACTCATTTTAAAATCTAGTTATCACAGCAGTTCAAGACCAGGTTGTGAAAGTTTAGTGACCACAGAGTCTGCATTGAATTTCTATTAAGGAGGTACTAATGACGTCATTAGCCAAACCACTCAGCATGCCTCTACTTTGCCACGTGTAGAAAATTAGCAACAATAGTTTCAGAAGGCACAAATCCAGGTAACCACGTTTTGGAAAAAACACATTGGGGTTTATTGGTTTACATCAGAACCAGTCATTACAAAAGCATTCTGTATAAACAGACATTAAAAAATAAAACGAATGTAGTGAACAATGAGGAAAATACATTCAACTTCTCTTTGTGCCAAGTCCTGCCTGTTTCTCTCTGAAAGAGGGCAGGACCTATCAATAAGTATTAATTATACAGACGGCATACACCATGCTTGGAATGCGTTCAACAGGCACTTTTGTGTCACAGTACTGAGCCTGCACTTTCTTAAGTCTCTTGCGTTATGGAAGTTGACCCAAAGGCCTAAAATACAAGGCCGTGGTTGGCAGCAAGAGATTAAAGGCAGTAAAGCACGAGGTCGACATAAAAATACATGAGAAAAACTATTTTGTTTTAAAAAAGGAAAGGGGGGGCCGGGAGGGGGGAAACTAAAAAATAAATAAATTCAAATGTTTTTGTGTTTTTAAATTACTTTTTTTTATTAAATAAAATAACCGAAGAGTAAAGTTACAAAAACCCTCGTCATTGTAGTATAATATATTAAACTGTGAAAACGAAAATAAGAAAAGGAAAAAACCTCACAATTTTAAGATTAATAAGATCATAATTTAAACATAAAAGAAAAATATATTTCTATCGTTCGTCATTGTGATAAATACAAACAAAAATGCATATGTTTTGCAATAAATATGTTTTTTGATAAGTTAAATAAGCATTTTTTTGAGTGTATGTGTACGTGAGTGAGTGACAAGCGATATCTTTAAATCCTTTGTTCTGCAGAACTTTTTTTTTAAAAAGGAAAAAAAAAAAAAGGAAATAAAATGAATTAACTTGGCACAAGTCAAAGGCTGAAGACTAGCTGGTTAAACTGTATCTCTCCCCCTCCCCCTCCCCCTCCATTTGAAGCTGGGATTCCAACTCTATTTTAGTTTTACCCCTCGCAAAGAAATTCTCCCTGTCCACCCCGCCCCCCCTCCCCCTACCATTTAAAAAAAAAAGGGCTAATTCCTACAGTCGTTTTGTCCAACAGGTGCTGAATAGTTCAAAGACAAGCCGGCCAGAATTGTAACAGGGCCACGTTTAAACAAAAGTCGCCAGCGATCATCAGTCAGTCTCTGGCGAGACCATGCCAACAATTCCAGCCGCCGGCGATGGAAGCAATCAGCACCGTGCAACTTCCAATCCTGTCCCCCGGTCCTCACGAGAGCGGGCCACTGTTACGGGACTCGAGATGCAGGGGCAAATGAAGGCGAGGAACGAGGTAACCGGTCAGGGTACAAGGGACGTCTGCAAAGAATGCTTGGGAAGAAGTCTCCTGATGCCCACTTCATTTCCCCGTCTCAAAGGCGCCAGAGGGCAGGAGGTTTATAGGCAGTGCCCCCCATTAGTTCAACCTACACCGTGCAAAGGCACTTTGGATCGGGGGTGGGGGGGGAGAGAGGGGTTACTGCTGACAACAGGTAGATGCAGCAACTCAGAAGGGTGCAAAGGTCACCACAGAGGGGCATCAAATCCAGGTGTTGCTGGACGAATAATCGGCTTCAGAAAATGGCACGCAATCTCGCTATGCAGTTCTCCTTTAAAAACAAATGGTCTTCAACAATGCCCAAACTTTCAGCAGTCTGGTGGACAGGTAGCTGTTTGTGAGGCCAAATTCTCGCAACAAAGCGACTCAACTCAACTGGCACAATCCGATGGGGCGCGGTTTACCCTGGCTTGGCAAGACTGCAGTCGGAATGCCCAGAGGGTGGGGAGGGTTGGAGGATCAACTATTTCCAGAAATCGAATTTCTTATCACACACAAAAAAAAAAAAGAGCTAATTATTTGTGCAGTACCCCTGCAGATCACAGTGAAAATTCAACGGTTGCATTGGAGGCCACCAGTGGACATGGTACGTTAACGTGGTCAGTTGCTTAACCTGGGCAGCGGGTCGAAAGCTGGCTAAACGGCACACGGAGGAGGAGGAGGAGGAGGAGGAAAGGTCCATCTTAAATGTTTACTGGGGTTAAGGCTACTTTTAGTCTTGGCTGACCGTCCCTCCCGAGGCTGGGGGAGGGGGAGGGGGGAGGAAGGCCGGGCTAATCGTCTGAGATGGAGAGTCTGCTGAAGATGGGGAGGCGCTTGTTGAAGTCGAGGGTGGGCGACTCGGAGCCGCTGGCACTGCCGCAGCTGCTGAGGCAGTCGTCCGACAGTGAGTCCGGGGGGCTGGGCGAGGGCTCGAAGAGCCGGGGGGTCTCGGCCAGGGGCCGGAGCAGGAAGGTGGTGGGCGAGTGGGCGCCACAGCCGGCGGGCGCCGCGGGCACCTGCATGCCCATGCTGGGGGCAAAGAGGCTGGCCAGCTCCTGGCTGGAGTAGGTGAAGGGGTTGCTGGCACAGCTGGGCAGGGTGGGCGAGGAGCTGAGGTCGTCGGCCGTGAAGATGGGCGGCGGGGTGATGGAGGTGGGGCTGTCCAGCAGCCCGTTGCTGGGACTGGAGAAGCCGGAGAAGCTGTAGCTGTGCTGCAGGCAGGGCCGCTCGGCCTTGTTGCAGGCGGAGAGCGGGAGGTGGTGGGCGGACGACAGGCGGCGCTCCTCGGCGTTGTGGATGAAGTGGCAGCGGGGCCCGTAGGGGCAGAAGCCGATGGTGTGGAAGGTTCGGCACAGCTCCGTCTTGTACTTGGGGTGGCGGGCCAGGCTGCGCAGCTCGTGGGCACCGTGGGCAAACTGGCACTTGTCGCCGTACTTGCAGGTGCCGTTCTCCTCGAAGGGGCGGCACAGCTCCGTCTTGTAGCGGCTGGAGTTCACCTGGCCCTGGGGCTTCTGCAGGCCCGTCTCCGACAGCGAGCGGTCGCGGAAGCGGTTCTCCTTGTTGGGGCCGGCCGCCTGCTCCAGCTTCAGGCTGTTGAGAAGCTGGTTCTGGGTGAACTTGGAGTTAGTGTTGCCAAAGGTGACCGAATGGCGCCGCTGGTAGTCGACCAGTGTGGGCGTCCCCACCGCCTTCCTGTCCAGCAGGGGCAGACCGGTGCCGCCAGTGTTGATGTTGTTGTTGTAGCTCATCATCTTGTTCTGGGTGGGGGAGGGGGAGGAGAAAACAAAAACGTCACGTCAGATGAGACCAGAGCATTCTGGAGGCCATTCAGCCCAAATCATCAATGCTGGCTTTGGAGTGTCTTTACCCTTGCCAGACTACTAGGGGCAGCACAGCAGTGCAGATGGTGGAGCTGCTGCCACACCTTGCTGGAGACCCAGGCTCCATTCTGACCTTGCGTGCTGCCTGTATGGAGTTCGCACGCTCTCCCCGTGACCGCGGGTTTCCCCCCCCGGGTGTTCCGTTTTGCTCCCGCTTCCTAAACACGCCCAGGTTTGTACGTTAACTGGCCTCAGTACCGAGTGGGTAGGGAGTGGACGCAAAAAGTGGGAGCGTGCTGTGGTACCAGGGCGCCAACAGAAGCAACAAGCTCACCATGAAGGCTGTCTCCGTCCTGGGGGGCGGAGCTGGATTCGCGGGAGGTAGTCTTGGTGGGGAGGATGCTCCTCAAACTGCAGACCATCTTGGCCAACACAGCTCACCCCCTCCATGACACACTGGTCAACCTGAGGAGCACCTTCAGCAACAGACTGGTCCCACCAAATGCAGCACAGAACGCCCTTTTCCCTGTGGCTATCAAACTGTACAACACCACTAACTAGTCACTTCAATTTCATTATCATTATAGTGCACGTGACACTTTCAATGCCTCGTAATTGTATCTTCTGACTGGTGGCAGACCAACCCCCCCCCCCTGGAATTATAAAATGGTACCGTAATAGAATCAGAACTAGTCTGAATGGACGATCACAAAATGCTGGAGTCACTCAGCGGGTCGGGCAGCATCTCTGGAGAGAAGGAATGGGTGACGTTTCGGGTCGAGGCCCTTTTTCACACTGAAGATGGGTCTCGACCCAAAACGTCACCCATTCCTTCTCTCCAGAGATGCTGCCTGACCCGCTGAGTGACTCCAGCATTTTGTGTCTACCTTCGATTTAAACCAGCATCTGCAGTTCTATCCTATGCATGAATGTGTGATCGATGGTTGGTGTGGACTCAGTGGGCTGAAGGGCCTGCTTTCACACTGTATCTCTCTCTCTCTCTCTCTCTCTCTCTCTCTCTCTCTACACTTGCAGAACCTTTTCTCCTACCTTTCTTTCAAATTCATCTCTGGATTCACATCACCAGCAGCCCAAGTGGAGAGGGCTTCGATTTTGGTGTGTTTGGGCATGGAGTCGTTTGCACCACTTGGTGTGTGTGGGGGGGGGCGTTGGGGGAGGGGGAGGGATAATGGAGGTGGGACAGTCAGCAGCCCAATGGAACCCAAGGCCTACACAGCATTGGTGCTGGCTGGGCTCCACACTGTGGGTCAATGGACATAAAGGGGCAAAAGCCAGTGGCATGGACACTACAGAGCTGCTCCGTGATGGCCAGTGGGTCTCCCCTGACACACGTGGGCACTGCCTCCTATTCCCAGCCTATCTCCCAGCATTTACACGCATTAGTTTTTTTAAAAAGCGACCCATGTCTGTTCCATCAGTCCCCCCTTCAGTAACAAGCTGGTCAAATGCGACATGATTAAAAAATCTTGTTTACATTAACAGGCAAGAAACAGACTGCAGTTAACTGGGCGGAAGTAGACACCAATTAGTCCCCGTGTTACTAGTACAGCCACGACAGAGCTGGTTTGTGAAGCCCACGGTAGACTGAAGATTCCACCCACTCTCCTGCAAATCCCCAGGGAAGAGTTTCCTGCCTGGCCTCTGCCCCACATTCACCTCTCCTGTACCCCCCCCCCCGGTCCCAAAATAAAACACACTCACACACAACTTCCAACAGTCTAGGAGGGAAAGAATCTAAAGCAACCACATCCCAGCTAGAAGCAGCAGCAGCACTCAATACAACTTTAAAAGAGCAGCTCGCATGGTGGAGAGACTTTGAGACAATCAGCCAGCTCTCTCTCTCTCTCTCTCTCTCTCTCTCTCTCTCTCTGTGCATGTGGCTCTGGTGCAGATAGAGATAGATAAGAAGATGAAGAAGAAGTTAAGAAGAAGAGTCTCAACCCGAAACGTCACCCATTCCTTCTCTCCTGAGATGCTGCCTGACCCGCTGAGTTACTCCAGCATTTTGTGAATAAATACCTTAGGTAGACAGATAGATAGATTCCCCACCCGCGGGTGTCGAAGCCAGCGCCTTATCTTTGCAGTGAAGCTGGGGAGGGGAGGGGAGGCTGTTATGTTTGTGTGCCATTATATGTTCCTTTTCTTAGTACCTGAACTGATGCACAGCACTTTGGTCAACGTGGGTTGTTTTAAAACGTGCTGTACGAATAAAAAATTGACTTGGTGTTTTTTTTTCTCTTGCCCAGCAAACAAAAATAAAAGACAAGAGGAACAAAGTGTTGCAAAGTGAATCCGGCTGGCGGGAACCGAACGCTCCAATTCAGAACGCCCCGAAATCAGAGGAGTTCCAAATCAGAGGAGCAGGCGTTCCAAATCAGAACCCCCATACATACACACACACACACACACCGAATGTATCAGTCGCCACTTCAAGCACACACTTGGCCAAATGTGGGGGGGCCATTTCTAAACTCAACTCAAATATCATCAACACAAGGCAAACAAACAAAATTCCCCCCCCCCCCCCCCCACACACACACCCCAGAAGAAGTATAAGAAAATAACTGCAGATGCTGGTACAAATCGAAGGTATTTATTCACAAAATGCTGGAGTAACTCAGCAGGTCAGGCAGCATCTCAGGAGAGAAGGAATGGGTGACGTTTTGGGTCGAGACCCTTCTCAGAAGAAGTAGGTCAGACAAAACAAAGAGGGGGGGGGCACCAATTTTTTTTTCAAAACTCTCACCAAATCAATCCAACACTAAATCCAAAGCAAGGCGAACAATAAATAATAAAACAACCCATTAAAAGCAGAGATTAACCTCAATAAAGAAAACATATATACGCTCGATGGCAAATCAAATGTTCTTGTTTAAAATTACAATCGAATCGTCAGAGGCTTGTCTCTGAAGGCTCCACAATAAGTAAGAGACTTGTCTGCATTAATAATAATAAAAATGTATTCTTTTAAACAAACACAAAAAGTTTCAGAATGAATGATTGCAAGTGTTTCAAAGCAGCAGCAACAACGTGTTGTCATTAATAGCGCCCCTCTCTTCCCTCTCTCTAAAGACTTCTAAAAGTTTGTGGTTTTTTTGGTTTAGTTACCTTGCATAAAAGTTCTCCAATGTCGTAGAAGCAGGAGACTAATTTCGTGGACATTCCCGTGGCGTTGATGTTAAAACACGAAGGGGGAAAGAGAGAGAGACACTGGCGGCCGGAGACAGGCTGGCTTAGTAGATGGGGGATCAAATCAACTGCAGCGAGTCTCCGGCTGCTGCTGTTGTTATATATATATATATATATATATATATTGTGTTCCTTTCCTCTCTCGGTCACAAGCTCAACACTCGCCCCTTCGCAAGACTTTTAGCAACTCGCAAGCCCCATAAATAATTTCCCTTCCATCCGTAGGCGGATCCCTGGTATTTAAATCAGCCAGGTTTTTGTGGGCAAGCGAAAAAACTTCATCGACTGACAGTAACTACACCCACCAACATTTTTTTTTAAATTTTAAAAACTCGCCCTCAAACAAAAAAAAAAGAAACGTTAAAGAATTGAAAAGCAATTTGGGTTTTTTTAACGTAAACTTTTGGATGGTAAAATTAAAGATTGAATAAACAACACACACACTTGTGAGCAAAAAAAATGAAGTTACTAATTGATAGTTTCTTACTGTGTTTTTTTCCCTTAGTTGGGGGGATTTGGATTAGAAGAGACATACAGATACAGGGGGGAGGGGAGAAGCAGAAGAAGGGGGGGAGGAGAAGGGGAGGGGAGAGAAATTAGTTATTGCCAAACGTTCGAGTAATAGTACATAGAGTATAAGAAAATAACTGCAGATGCTGGTACAAATCGAAGGTGTTTATTTCACAAAAATGCTGGAGTAACTCAGCAGGTCAGGCAGCATCTCAGGAGAGAAGGAATGGGTGACGTTTCGGGTCGAGACCCTTCTTCAGAGTGCTGGGTTGTTTTAAGTCAAATGTAACTGGTGACAAAATGTTATGCCTCTCTCTGCTGTGTGTGTTTGGTTTTATTTTAAAAGGGCAGTAAAAGTCAGATAAGTTAGAGGTTTTGTGGGGGGTTGTTTGTCAAGGTCTAGGTAGGGAGGTAGAGAGGGAGGGGGGGGGGTGTGTGGGTGGTGTTTTTGTTTTAGAGCACTGGTGTCCACAGAGTGTGTTGGCACTCGTTTCCGACTAGTCTGCATTGTGCGCGGCTTATCATGTGTAACAGATGGTTGCAATTTCAGTCTGTTACAACGGGTTTTGGCGGGAGAGTGCACATGGCGCTTAAAAAAAGGGGGTCTTTTCTTTTTTTCTTTTCTTTTTTGGCAGGGGAGGGGGTAATATTAAAGTCTTTTTGTTTTTTAAAGTTTAATTTGAGAAGCAAACGATTATTTCTAAAGTTTTTTTTTTTAAAAAGTCAAACATTCTCACTGTTAATCCTAAACAAAATAACCCTGGAGTAGGGAAAAGAAAGCTTATTAAAACCAGCTGACAGGGCAGGGGGGGGAAACATTAGTTATATTAGGACCTGCTGAGTTACTCCAGCATTTTGTGAATAAATCGAGTTATATTAGTAACCTGGTCTGGTTTTTTTTCTTGTCTTTTTAGCTGGAGGAATGCAGTTGTTTTTTTTAAATAATCTCTCGAATTTAACAGAAACGAGAAAGTTCCAATTTAATTCACAGATTTTTTTAAAAAAAATAAGTTTAAAAACTACACTTCCTAACTCTCAAAAACAAAACTCGCTCAAACGATCCCAGTTGGGGTTAACACAAAATGTTTACCCTTAAAAAAAGATATGCTTTCACTAACTACTATTTTAATTCCCTCTCATCGCAGTGCACATCACAATGTTAAATCTAAAGAAGTGAGAACTCTTAAAAGGAAAAAAAGGGTGGTAATTGTCCTGGATTCCCATTTTAAAACACCATCGGGAAAATTGAAACTGATCAAACACTCCCCTAACTTTTAACCCATCCGTACAGTCAGCAGAAAGTTAACTAACTACATGTCGACATTTAAGTACAGCTAGCTCAACTTTATTTTCTCTTGAAGATATATATTTTTTCAAGAAACAGTTTAGCAACACAAACAAACACACACACCTTGTTTTTCAAAAACCAAAATGATCAGAGTAGATTGGGTCAGTTTGAAAGTTAATTTTGGAAATTAATTACCTTATTGGCCACTGGGATAAATTTTGTTGGAGCTCGAACCCAAAGACAATCTCTTTAGATTCATTTGAGGGAGAGAAACTGCTCCTTGTTCTGACGCCTCTCTCCATGTGCCGACTCTGTCTAATCTTGCTTTGGGTCTGGGTTTTTTTTCCCCCCCTTGGCTACAAGGAGGGGAGGTTCTTTGGGATGGCGTGTTGCAGTACTTCCTGCTCACACACACTGTAAACAATTCCAGCACTCGCTGAACAGGCCAGGCCTAGAGTTCACATAGCTTGCTGGACACTTTACAGTAAAGGATACAAGTCCTTATATCTTAAATGACACTCCATTCACTTTCTCTGTTTCTGTTTCTTCCCCCCATCCTCTGCTTTTAATTAAAGACTAACATAGAAACATAGAAAATAGGTGCAGGAGTAGGCCATTCAGCCCTTCGAGCCTGCACCGCCATTCAATATGATCATGGCTAATCATCCAACTCAGTATCCTGTACCTGCCTTCTCTCCGTACCCCCTGATCCCTTTAGCCACAAGGGCCACATCTAACTCCCTCTTAAATATAGCCAATGAACTGGCCTCAACTACCTTCTGTGGCAGAGAATTCCACAGATTCACCACTCTCCGTGTGAAAAAAAACGTTCTCATCTCAGTCCTAAAAGACTTCCCCCTTATCCTTAAACTGTGACCCCTTGTTCTGGACTTCCCCAACATCGGGAACAATCTTCCTGCATCTAGCCTGTCCAACCCCTTAAGAATTTTGTAAGTTTCTATAAGATCCCCCCTCAATCTTCTAAATTCCATCTTCTAAATGACGATTTAGTTCTTAAAAGTTACACAGTGCAAAAACAGGCCCTTCGGCCCGCCACATCTGTGCAGACCATTTAGATCATCCACCCATTAAAGCTGTGTCCATCTATGCCTTCCCCATTCAAGTGTTCATCTAAAGGCTTCTAAAACGCAGTGATTCCGCCACCTCCTCACGCAGTGTTCCAGATATTTAAACAAAACCCATTTCACCAGGGACTAATTTAATTTACTGTATTAATTTATTTTTTGTGTTAAAAAAAAAAAGTTCTATTCTGTTTTGTAGTTTTAGCACAATCCGCAGGCCTTGCCACTTTCATTTCACTGCACATATGTATGTATATGTATATATATACACATATATATATATATACATTTATATATATATATACATATATATATATGTATGTATATATATGTATGTGACAAATAAACTGGACTTGACTTGACTTGACCCCTAAGATCCCCTTTAAAACTCCGTGCTCTCAGTTTAAACTTACGTTTTCTTGTTTTTTTGATACCCTTACCATGGGAAGTCAATTCTCACTATCTATTTATGGTTCTCATTGAGTCACAGAACATAGAACAGTTCAGCACAGGAACAGGCCGTTCAGCCCACAGTGTCCACCCACGTTGAATATGATACCGAGATTAACTAATTGCCTCTCATCGCCTGCATATCTATGTGTCTCTTTAAGTACAACTATCATTTCTGCTTCCACCACCGCCCATGTCAGTGCTATCCAGGCACCCACCAAGACTGTGTAAAAAAAAGTGTCCCGCTCATCTGCTTTAAACTTTGCCCCTCTCACCTTAAAATTATGGCCTCTAGGTTTTGACATTTTCACCCTGGGTTAAAGGTTCTGACTTTAGTTTAGAGATAGAGCCCCCAAACAGGCCCTTCGGCCCACCGAGTCCGCACCGATCAGCCATCCCCGCACATTAACACAAGCCTACACACACACACTTGGGACAATTGACAACATACCTAGCTAGTGTACAAACCCAAGCCAATTGACCTACGAACCTGTACGTCTTTGGAGTGCGGGAGGAAACCGAAGATCTCGGAGAAAACCCACGCAGAACTTACAAACTCCGTACAGACAGCACCCGTAGTCGGGATCGAACCCGGGACTCTGACTGTCTGTCAAATGCTTCTTATAATTTTACATACTTCTATCAGGTTTCCCATCATCTTTCAACACTTCAGAAACAAACAATCCAACTTTGTCCAACCCTTCCTTAGGGCTAGTACTCTCCACTTCCAGGCAGCCTTCTGGTAAACCTCTTCTGCACGCTCTCCAAAGCCTCCACATCCTTCCTATGAAGGAGCAACTGGAACTGCGCACAATACTCCAAATGCAGCCAAACCAAAGTCTTGTAGAGCTACATCTTGACTTTCTGACTCTTATTCTCAATGCCCCGACCAATGAAAGTGGGCATACCACAGGCCTTCTTCATCTACAAGTGTTATTGCTACATTCAGGGAGCTGTAGACTTGGACTCCAAGATCCCTCTGAGCCACTGGGGTTCTACAGTGTGGAAACGGCCCTCTGGTTCAACTCATCCATGCCGACTACGTGGCCTACCTGAGTTAGTCCCGTTTTACTGCATTTGGTCCATATTCTTCCAAGCAGTTCTATCCATGCACTTGCCCAAATGTTTAGTTTAGTTTAGTTTAGTATAGTATAGTTTAGTTTAGTTTAGAGATACAGCATGAAAACAGGCCCTTCGGCCCACCGAGTCTGCGCCGTCCAGTGATCCCCACACATTAACACTACCCTACACACACTAGGGACAATTTTATATTTATACCAAGCCCATTAACCTACAAACCTGTACGTCTTTGGAGTGTGGGAAGAAACCGAAGATCTCGGAGAAAACCCACGCAGGTCACGGGGAGAACGTACAAACTCCGTACAGACGGCGCCTGTAGTCGGGATCGAACCCGGGTCCCTGGCGCCATAAGGCAGCAACTCTACTGCTGCGCCACCGTGCAGGCCAAATGTCTTTTGTACCGAACTTTACCGAAGGTACAAAAGATGTTCAGATTCTGTTCCTCCTTGGGCTGAGGGTGGGTGCGTGGCTCATGATCAATGCGTCGCTCCGATCCATACCCTCGCAAGGGAACTGTCGATGTGTAACCTCAACAGCATTCCCCACCAGGAGGGGAGAATTCTCTCTTGGAAAGCTGGATCCACTTGTCAGATTGGAATCACAGTGGTCGTTTGACTATTGATGCTACTGGTAAACGAGTAAAGGTCTTCGTGTGGACACAAGAAACCCCAGGTTTTGGTTTAGAAAAAAAAGACACACAGTGCTGGAGTAACAGTGGGTCAGGGTAGCACCCCTGGAGAACATGGATAGGCGGCACGGTGGCGCAACAGTAGAATTGCCGCCACACAGCGCCAGAGACCCGGGTTCGATCCTGACCACGGGTGCTGTCCGTACGGAGTTTGTACGCTCTCCCCGTGACCACGTGGATTTTCCCCGGGTGCTCCGGTTTCCTCCCACACTCCAAAGACGCGCAAGGTTTGTGGGTTAATTGGCTTTGGTAAAATTGTAAATTGTCCCTGGAGTATGTATGATAGCGTTAATGTGCGTGGGATCGCTGGT